>NC_136485.1:123905747-124048247 GCF_053919585.1 Euprymna scolopes
TATATATATATATATATATATATATTAGACTTGAAAGTTTTAAACCTTTGAAACTATACAAAAATAAATTATCATTCGATAGAAAACCATTTAGTCAGTAAGTCATTCAATCACCTGCAATCACTGCACAAACTTGCTCTCTCGAATTCACTAGAGTACCAATAATAATTTATTTATAATGGATCATTAGATGTTTACCATTAAACACTGTTTCGGGGATTTAAAAACAAAACAGTAAACAAAATTTTGGGACCTACATACAAATCTTCTTTAGAATGATTTATAACTCAATAAATTTTTGAGTCACATTTGACTGATATGCTTTGGATGTTATAAGAATATTACAAGTTTTACATAAGGAAGCTCTACAAGGAGCAACATTAAAATTATTTTCGGCCGAACAAGTCCCATTTGCCACTTCGAAAGAAGGAGTTCCTACTTCTATATTACGCATGATATATATATATATATATATATATATATATATATATATATATGTGTGTGTGTGTGTGTGTGTGTGTGTGTGTGTGTGTTAGTGTGTATGTGTGTGTGTCATAAGTAATATAAAAGTAGGAACTCCTTCTTTCGAAGTCGAAATGGGACTTGTTCGGCAGAAAAAAAAATATATGCCTATATATATGTCATTTTGATGAAGTAGAAATGCAATATATCCATGCTAATATGCTGCGTTTATTTCTACATACAATACAAGGGGTGTGCAATAAGTAATGCCCCTGACCCACTTCCAGTTCTGATCTAGCTGAAGTTTTGCACGTGCAATGATTTATATCACTACGGGTCATGTGGCAAATTACAGCTCTGAACTAATTGTGGTTTCTGTTTTACAGGTGTTTGAACTGAGTCAGGTGTGAAATGGAGCCTGTTGAATGTCGAGCAGTGATCCGGGTTTTGTATTTGAAAGGAAACACACCACAGGAGACTATTGATGAAATGAAAGAAACTTATGGTGATAATCCCATCATATGACCTTGTAAAACGCTGGCATCGTGAATTCAAACATGGCTGTGGAAACAGCTCGCAGACTGGTCGCCCCCGCCTTCTTCCATTGATGAGGCATCTGTCCGTCAGTTGAGGCTGCAATTTTGGAAGATCGGCGCATTACTATTCAACAAATAGCCCAAAATGTCAAGATTAGTACAGGGTCTGTGGAAACTATCATTCATGACCATTTGCATATGCATAAGGTGTCTGCTAGATTGATTCCCAGGTTGCTCACACCATTCCAGAAGCGAGAATGCGTCGAGTGCTCGAGGATGAATTTAGAGATGTGTCAAGAAGATGAGTCAAAGTTTTTCAAAAGACTTATTACACAGGATGAAACCTGGGTCCATCATTATGATCCAGAGACCAAAGCCCAGTCAATGCAGTGGAAGCACTTGGACTCACCACCCCAAAGAAGGCCAAGGGTGCAGCCCTCCGCTAGCAAGGTTATGGTCACAGTCTTCTGGGACCATGACGGAGTAGTGATGACAAATTTCGTGGCAAAGTGTACCACAATTACAGGAGCCTATTATGCTTCACTTTTGAGAAAATTAAGGGAAGCTATCAAAATTAAGATACGGGGAAAGATCAGCAAAGGTACTCTCCTCCTGCAGGACAACGCTCCGGTCCACAACTAGCATGTCGCCAGATCAGAAGCACGGGCCTGTGGTTATGAAATTCTCCCCTATCCTCCCTACTCTCCTGACTTTCACCTCTTCCAAGCCATGAAGTTGTTTTTGAAAGGAAAGCATTTCCCAAATGATGCAGCCTGAAGTAACGTCGTGGTTGGAGAACCAACCTGGGGTATTCTACAAAAAGTGAGCTGCATCAAACGATGGGAGAAGTGCATAATTCTGGGTGGTTCCTATGTCGAGAAAGAGTAGTAGATTCTTTGTTTTTAGCGCAGTGGATTTATTGAGTCGCACCTTACTAGCTACCTTACAGTTAATTAATCTCCCTTATAATCTTATCGTCACAAAGTTGAAATTGTAACACAAGTGGATGAGTGAGATTAACGGCTAAGCTTTTAGAATATATGGTACTTTAGCGGCTCAATTCATGTAGCTCATATATGTTTTCTTCGTATGGAAAGATCGTTTTCGATAAGATTCACTTACTAAGACGTCACATTTTCTTTCATTTATATATCTATAGACACAACCATATATATATATATATATATATATATATATATATATATATATATATATATATATATATATATTGCGCAATTTTGTTGAAAAATCAAAGACTCGAGTTTTCTTTTTTATAACCTTCGTTTATTTCCTGGATTTTTCCATTACAGCTGTTTCATTAATGAGTTGGCAATTTTACGATTTATGTTTCCATAAAAATATCCTGTCACCACCAACTTCTTGAGATGTTTATCCATTAGATTTTTACAACAAAACGTATATTTTTAACATGCTGGACATCGTATTCGGGTAAAAAGATTTCCACAGCCATGCTTCCTCACTTTCTCCATCTTTTGGTATTATGTAAAGATAGTTTTCTGTTTTAACTCGTACTTTCGTATTTTTATTTTTATTTATGAATTATTTATTTTTGTTTTTATTTTATCTGTTTTTCCTATTTGTTGTTTTCCAATTATCACATAAGTTTATATAATTTTATTCCTATATTTATGCGTGTTTATTTTAATAATGTTGTTTTTTTTTGGCTTAGTGTTTGAAATCGTATTATATTACCCTATGTAGGGGAGGTCACTCTCGTGGTATCATTTTTTATCTAGGATTACCTCCATTGCATTTGTTTTTCCTAATCTGCTCTAGTGCGTGAAATTAAATATTTGTTTCTTTGATGGATTACATCTAGTCTTTTGTTTAATAATTTTTCTTTTGATATTAGTATATGGTAAGATTCTAATATACATAGATTGAATCTTTTCGGTTTGCTAGGTTTATATTTTTCCCCTTTTTCAATTAATGACCATCTTAATTTATATTCAATTTTATTTTCCTTTAATTCCTTAATCCATACTGCTAAAGTGGTTGAATTTTTCTTTGTTTTTTTTCCGGTGTTTTCGCTATTACTATTGGTTCTGTTTCTATTTTCGTTATAGTAATTGTGGTTGTCACTATTTTTATGATCTTTTCTACCGTTGTTTTCATTTTATTTACATAGACGGATATACATATATATATATATATATATATATATAGAGAGAGAGAGAGAGAAAGGGGGAGAGAGAGAGGGGGAGACACACATCTTTATTGTTACCAGGGAAAATGAAGGGTCTATAATTATTATTATTATTATTATTAGGTTATTAATATGATTGTTTGTGTTAATCATTGGATTTCAAACCAACTATCTGTGTATCGGTAACACAATTACAAATCTCAGTTTCCTACATCAGCACAATTAAACAAGTTACACGACTAAAGATAAAGAGTTGCTAGGCAACAAAATGATGAAGACCTAAGAGTCGAATAAATTACGCTATTATTAGAAAGGGTTGGTTGGTTGTTTTTGTTTTACGGCATATCAACCCTTTTCAGGTTATTTAATGCCGAATCCAAAGATTTTGAAGAAAAAAATTTTGAATAGAATATATTTGTTGTTTTCACATTGGTTTCTATTTAACCCATAGTTGGGACCCTAACAGGTACTACCACTCCGGGTCAGAGTGGACCTGGGAGCAATGGTAATTAAAGGGTGGCTCCACACTCCCCAAAGCCCACAAGCTGGGGCCTCACCACTGGATATAGTTTAAAGTCATATTCAGGACCCCCATTGAGGGACTTTTACCCTCTGCAGGGGGGGGCAGTTGGCATATTCTCATGCCCCACCGACAGGGCCGTATTAGAAAGGGACTTTTCTGTATGTGTGTGTGAGTTAATTCCCTATGGACTCGAAAACAGTTGAACTAATTTTCATGAAATTTCAAACGAAGACATTTATGCTCCTGGCAGTGTTCTTAGATACGTTTTGTATAGGTTTTATATAGGAATGTCTTCGATAAATATCGATAATCGATAATCCAAATAATCGGATTAAAGAAGGAACAAGCGATTTTGATCTCAGTGAACACTTTACACAGCTTAATGACACAAGTGCATTTGAAAATTGTTATTATCACACAAGCAAAAAGTCGCGGCATATTAAATCAAAAGTAGTTTCTGTGATATGATGAAAGTACGTTCGCAATGAATGTTGCTGTTTAAAGTACAACTGAATTGTGATACGTTATCATTTATTTAAAATAAATAAATTCAAGCCATTATCACCACACAAGCAGTAAGGCCAAATAAAAAAATAATATATCACAAGTAAAATAGAAAGGAAATAGCACAGTCGAAAAGATTTTAGCAATTGCTGTTATGATAACATTAGATATCTCAAACGCGCGCTACAGATTTACACCTCCTCCCCCATTTGTAACTGTAATTTAATTTAATATTATCATCCTAACTATTTTACCATTTAAAAGAAAAGAATTAGAATAAACTGCTAATATGTTTTTAAAAAATTACATCATACGAAAATAATGAAAATGCGAGACTAAATTCGTGTTTACATTATTGACGCCTTAAAACACCGTTCCTATGTAGTGATGTTTTTGAAGCTGTAAACACACCCATGTTTCCAAATCTAGCAAAAATTAAATAATAGTCATATTTTCCTGAGATTTTCGATATTTATTTATTTTTAAATAAACTTACATAATAAAAGTAGGTTTTATTAAATATATTAGAGGAATGTTTTTGATGTGCTACCCTCTTTCTCTATATTTCATATTACGAAAACTAAACAAAATAAATATAGATCTATAAAAAATTTCAACATTTTTTATATCTGAAAAAAATCCAATAATAAAAAAAATTATATATATATATATATATATATATATATATATATATATATATATATATATATATATATATATATATACCCGGTATTTTACTTATCTTAAAGTTGTGAATAAAATTGGACATAAAATCAATATTATGCAAAAAATAAATAAATAAATAAACGCCTTTTCTCGATATTTTTTCGGTAATATGATTATTTAAATAAAAAAACAGAATTCTAAAAAAATATTATTTTTCATAAGCTTTAGATTATATTAGATTCCAATATTCCACGATATGGAATTTAAACAAAGATTTTTATAGCAGGTTTTCAATATTAAAAAATATATTCATATAAAAGAATACATGACTCTTGGTAATATTAAAATCAGAAATTCAACATCGGCTTAAAAATTGTTTTGATTTGATTATTTGAATTAATATCGTGTCAACTTTATGTTTTGGGTTTGTTCAAAAAAGTAACGTGGTCTTCTAAGTAACATTATTTTATATACATAACTATCAACAGAGGACGTTAAAATCAATTTTATATTAGCTCTCATCTGTGTAGTTTGTTAAATAAATCTATGTTTTACAAAAGATAAGTCTTATATTATCTTTTATCTATTTTTTATTGCAAATTTTATTTATTTATAAATCTATGCATAAAAACCGTATTACAATTTTATCGAGTAACGTATAAATTTTTATTTCTTTGCGTTTTTTTTTTTTTCATAACACGGACTAGTTTTTTCATAATATATGAGAATTTACTTTTTTGGAACTTATGCACTAATGATACTGTGCTAAAAAAAACTAACGTTAATATTTAGAAAGACATTCTTTACATGGGACGGAAGTGAGTTTTTCTTTTAACTATTTTGTACTTTCGCCTTACAATGTGTTTTAAAAATATCGTAAATCTCAAATTTAACTTGAAAATACGATTTAAAAAATAGCACGGTAATATGAGTACATAAGCACCAGTTTTATTATCATCTACGAATTTTGAACAAACTTTCTGAATAAAGACTTGACATTCGTATAGAAATAACTTATATAAAAAAGAAACAATATTAAAAAAAACTATTACTGGTTTCTTGGTGTTACATATACTGAGAGATTGTATTTTTTTAAATAAGCAAACGAATAGAATAATTGATAACCTATATTTTCTTGCTCGTTTTAAATAAAATTTCTATGCAATTGTTAACAAAGAAAAACTATTCAAAAAATAAATTTCATTTTGCAGATAATAGAATACATTTATTTATTGTATAAGGGAAAATATAAGCCCAGCAGATTACTATATACTTATATATTAAATTATTATTTTTTTCTAATCAATATAATATAAATGTAATATGAAAATCCGAAAGCAAAAAAAAACCTAACTTCCATTAACCATTATAGCGCTGATGACCATCCATAGAAATTGACATAGAAAATAATAAATACAAGAAATCATGACGTTTCCGTTATTGTGCAAAACAGTGACGTTTTACATATTTCCTTGGAGATGCCTAGATATCATTGTACATGTCTGAATCATTATTTTATTTTTTTAAGAAGAGATAATTGGTGTGAACTGTAGCAGACCAGGAAGAATTAGAAATATATTGGTATTAAATTTGGTTTCACCAGGTCTCTTATTCTATGTTTATATTGTGCGAAGAATAGAAATGCATTTCAACGGGTTTTTATGCAGTATAAAATCGGGTAGGTATTTTTCCTGATACAGGGACGTATTGCAACGTACTCGTTACATGTCAACGCTCGGGTGCTATACGTTGTATGCAGACAGTCACAAGGAAACAAAGATAAAGAAAAAGAATTCGACTCATTTTTCATTTTAGTTGAAATAACAGACATTTATTTACAGTTACTTCCACAATAACGCTTTGTCTCTTGTTTAGAAATCTTCTCGTACTCAAATGTACTTAAGCAGATTCTGCCGTGTCGAAAACATTGGGTTCTTTCTCCGTCTGGCAATGTTTAGAACACGTCTTTCCCTATCACTCCATGGCCACATGGGTAACACGCCCATATGTGTCCTCTTAAACCTCAAGGGCCCAGCTTTTTTATTATGTTTTACTTTCCTTCTTTCACCCACACTGCTGCTGCTGTCATACGCGGGTCCGCGCTCTTTTTAGGATTTTTATCTTTTATGAAAGTCATAGTATTAATACCAGCAGGTTTTAACAAAATGATATAGGATAGAATGACGAAAAGGCTAAATAATTAAGAAATTTGATTTCGGGACGATTTGTCGCTGAAGGTTTTTAGCGAATATATAACTAAAAATGAGTCACTTACAGATAACCAAAATTCCTTTATTTATTTATTAGATCCCCACAGTAGAATCGCCCATTTTAAAAGTATGATAGATGATAGGGTGAATATATATTTTTTTTCTAGGATCAAACAACCGCTGTCCAATTTTCAACCACATATTAAATATCGAACATCTAAATAAATGGTGTTATACTAAAAACAATGATGTTGAATTGTAACTTAAAATAGATCTCAAATATTTTGTTATCTTTTTACTGCTTGTTTCACTTAATTACGTCAATGTAAATTGCAAAATGCATTTTAATACTGCTTGTCAGCGAATAGTATGAAAAATACTATTGTAGGAAATGAATGATTAAAAAAGAGTATCAAGGCTTGATTTTGCAAATGAGTATGAAAGCAAGCCTCTAGAGTTTTGGCAAAACTGGCAGTTTCAAATATGTATTGTAAACTTTTGCAGGGCACTGCATATAGTGTATATTCAAAAATTATACACCCTACTTTCTTCCAAAGAATAAACCACACGCGAATATATTTTATAAAAAACAAATGTAATCTTGAGATTCGTTTCCATTTTTTGGTCTGTGAAAGTGGTATCTTAGAATTGAAATTCCACTGAAACATGTCTGCTCATATATAGCAAAAAATGTTTGTATAATAAACAGACAATATACTCGCTCTGTCCTCCACTGAGCACATTTAAAGATTGTGTTTGGGGCGAGAGGATGGCTCCTTCCTTAATTTAGCTAAGTTATTTATGCTAGCCTAGTCTTCGACACTGTTCGGTGAGTATAGTTATTAATTAGAGGTGTGTCGGATTTTAGTAAGTATAGTTATTAATTTGTGGTGTATCGAGACTTCTTTGTATCCTGTCTACGTTTCTTTTGGTTCATTTATTAATTAATTAAGATATTGTGATTGGAATAAGAGTGTAGTATTACTAGTATTAGGGGATCGCTATTCGTTTTCATATTTTATTTAAAGCGAAGCCTCCAAAGAATTTGCAGCTTATATTGGATTGAACTTTTACATGTAATAATTTTTCACGGTTCTTTTCAATCAAACAATGGCGTTTTGTTCGCCTCGATTACACTTCAGTAGTGTACCGAGAATTAGGTGTCCGTAGCATAATCTTTATTATTGATTGACAGTGTATGGTTATAGAATCTGTTTATAAATGTCGTTAAATTGCTGCCTGTGTAGAAGTATTCTATTTCTGGGTTTTATGCGTATTTTAGCCTAGTATACCACCGAAGATGTGAGGCATTTATTGTTTAGTGGGCATTTAGTTGGTTTTTGGTAATTGTAGGTCCTTCTGTTGTTATTATTATTTATGTCCACAGTTGGATAATTTCTCTTAGATATTTTATTAAATCTTGACGCGTTTCATCATAGACCCATTTCTGGATCTGATGAAGTGGTCTCTTTGAATTGGAATTTCACTAAAACATGTAGGCACATATGTATTCATTAATGTTTGTACAATAGAAAAACAATTTATAAAATAAATTTTCAAGTATATTCTGTCATATATACGTATATCTCAGACACACACACACATATATATATATATATATATATATATATATATATATACTGTGTGTGCAAAATATAGACTTCAAGACAAGGTGTTGATGGCAACAAAAAGTGTATTTTATTTTACGTTACAATTGTTTCAATGTCCAGTTCGACAATTTAAAGCATTATATCGTTTGAAATTTTTCAAAAACCAGCATTTTTTCAGACTTTATGAATAAACACACTTTTGGGAATGTAGCATTTTTTGAATAGAAAGTAAAAAAGAGGGAATCCCTAACGGGAAATGCATGCGAGAAACATTTACCTTGGCTGTGGTTACGGAAAAGCCCATTTAAATATTAATGCATCGCCTAATTTTCGGATCATTATTTAAGAACAGAGTTATGGGAAGTTTCTACGGAGAGACCTAAGCCATTTAATTTATATATATATATATCTATATATATATATATATAAACCTTGTAGGACATTTCGGGTGAAGTGTTCTAATCTATTTACTGTCTGAAAATTCATTGTTATTCTACTTGAAAAATGTTTTTATGTCGTTGCTTAGAATGATTTGAAGGGAGATAATCCAATCATATTTTTCAGTACTGCTAGTTAATTCTGCTTGAAACTGAGTTGATTTTGTTTCTTATAATGGTTAAAGGGAGGTAATTCAGGTCGTTTGTGTTTTCGGTTCATTGATTACTAGAAGGCGACTATGATTTAATAATTAATTTAATCAGATAAGTCCAGAATGTGCTACAATGGCTTATTTAACAAATTAAGCATATAAATTATGTTTTTGATCTAAAGGAATAGGTTGTGTATAACCCGCATCTGTTATTAAATAATTATACGAAAATTAGGCGATATATTAATATTTAAATGAGGTTTTCCGTAACCACAACCACGGTAAATGTTTCTCGCATGCTTTTCCCGTTAGGGATTCCCCCTTTTTTTTCTTTCTATTCAGAAAATGTTACATTGCCAAAAGTGTGTTTATTCATAAAGTCTGAGGAAATGCTGATTTTTCGAAATTTTCAAACGTAATAATGCTTGAAATTGTCGAACTGGACATTGAAACAATTGTAACGTAAAATGAAATACAATTTTTGTTGCCATCAACAGCTTGTCTTGAAGTCTTGATTTTGCACACACAGTATATTAATGCTCAATTATGAAATGTGATAATTTTGTAGCTTAATCCTTAAGTCAAGCTTTTTTAGCTAAAACCTATTGGTATATGAAAATTTTCTGAATTACACGAACTCAGTATATTACATATGTCTCTCTCTCTCCCTCTCTCTCTCTCTATATATGTATATATATACATACATACATATATACATAGTGACCCCAAAAAAGCTAAATGGAGGCCATCTAGAACATGCTGTAGAACGGAGAAAAAAGGCCAAAGGCCCTAGTGTTTTGATGTGATGTTTTAAATATAATAATCTAGTCATGACCAAAGTTTCATTTCATTCGGACAAACCACTAAGAAACGGGGCCTAATTAGAGTTGGGCCCGTTTTGGGGGGTCACTCTGTATATATATATATATATGGTTCGTAAATTTTCCAAGACCAAAAGACATATTCAACTATAAATTAAAATATTTTTTCATATAAACTACGTCTTACCTGTATTTGGTTTAATAGTGGAAGCCTACTAAATAACTAATCAGAGACAAACAGTATATATTCCTCAGATAAAAATAGTTCTTTTTTGTTTCCGTAGAATGTGATAGAATTCAGTAATATATATATATATATATATATATATATATATATATATATATATATATATATATATATATATATGATGTGTTTAAATTCTTATCAATTAAGATAATATATAGTCGTTGGAACAAGAGAAATAAATAAATAACTAACGAAAAAGAATTCAATATGCTTTATATAAGTATTTATTTACCTTTAGTGTAGATGGTGTCTTCCTCAAATACTTTCAGGGCATCATGGATTACAATAGAATAATAGAAATATTAAAAATAATATGATTAAGGTTAAACCTGGAAAATTAAAGGACTAGTTGCAAAAATTTGAAAAGAAAAGGACAGTATATTCTAGTAAAAAATATAAATTTATAACTTAAAATATTGCAGGATTTTTATTCAATGTATAACATTATATTATCAATTTTTAATGCTGCAATATTTTAAGTTATAAATTTATTATATTTTTTACTAGAATATCTTGCCCTTTTCTTTTTCAGTTTTTACAACTAGTCCTTTATACTTCCATGTTTAATCTTAACCATATTGCTTTTCATGCTCGCATTTTTCAATTGTAATATATATATTGTTTTGAAACTCTATTTAAATATTTCGAAAAATTATGTTAACTGTTTAGGGACAGAAATTCTGTATTTCTTTTTAATTTAATCTTAGGGAAGCAAGTCAATAATTCTATCCAAAGGAGAAAATTAATTTGGTTATGATTTTAAAAATAAGTATTGGATATCCATGCCCTATTGTTAATTTCGGGTTTTAATTTTCTGTCAGTAACAATTCTTTTATTCTCAGGTTTCCTTGGTCTCTCTCGGTTGCTAGTATTATCATTGTTTATTTATTTCTCCGATTCCGGACGAATGAATAATTCCTGTATTGATAAGCCTTCGAACACACCTATTAATCCGATAAACAATGCTTCCAGCAAGCTACGACATTTTTCATATATATATATATATATATATATATATACATTATTAAATCCTTTCACGTTCTAGAAAAAAAAATATGTTTTTTTTTTCTGATTAACATATAAAGTTTGTGTCTGCCAATCTGTTTAGTATGTTTTCACTATTAAACCAAACATGTGACATTATATAAGTATATATATGTATATTATATAAGACATTATATAAATAAACAATTGTGAGTTCATTATTTCTTTTTATTTTGAAATGTTTAATAACGAGATATATATATATATATATATAATAAAATATACTTAAAAATGCATTCGCCACAGATATACACCGAATCGCTATTAGATTGTAAGATGTGATTTCTATGTTCTAAATTCAAAAGTAGTTTCAGTGTCTCACGTAAAATGTTAAATAATTTCAGAAAGTCCAACAGATCATAAAATCAAATAAAATATTTTCACAATCAAAACATGTCAAAAATAACCAACATTTGTATCGCATTACACACACGATGTGTAAGGTAGCAACCTTTGATCAGATAAGTTATTATATTGGATTAAGATTATCTTTCTATGCACCCGCGACAACTTTAGAGTTTAAGCGAATATTATTCAATTAAACACTTTAAAGCGCAGCTGTATTGCATTTAATCTCGTTTCAATGCATAATTTATTTCTTTTTGAAAACAAACAGAAAATTAAAATTTGATTAACATCTTTGGTTGAATCAGAAGTTTGTGAGGACATATATTTGTACGAATAGTTTGTTTCATTGTATACGTTGACATTCGTTCATATTATATTTACACATGGACACAATATCACACATACACATACATAAGTCGTAAAATATAAATAAGCACACACATTTACATATATATGTGTGAACGAATAAATTATGAGAGGGGATTTGATATTTTAGTTTTTGTTTTACATCAAAATGTTGTAGCTGAAGGTAAACGTACACAGCAAAGATATACACAAAATCGGAATGCGTGTTTTTTTATGTTGAAATTAATAACATTGATAATATGCATTAGACGCGAATATCTGTGAAATTGTATATCATTCCTTATTATTCTAATATATTCATATATATATAGGTTCTATAATATAAAGCTGAATGTCTGTGTGTGCATGTGTGTGTGTGCGTGTGTGTGTGTGTGTGTGGTCACGAATAAGCTCCTATATGGTTGACCATTTTAAAAAACTGATTATATATGATAGAGAATGTATCGAGACACAGGAAGAAGTATGTTTGATCTGGCAGAGCGGTGGTTCATTAAAATTATGGGGTCTGCGTTCGCGCCTGGTCCACAAAGTATGGAAATAAAAAATTTTAAAATTTAAAAAAAAACACGTTTACAAGTGTTTTTGATATAGATATACATAAGAATACTTTGATAAGTATGTTTTAACTTAAATAGGGATGGGATAATAAAATTGTAGGGTCTGAGTTCGCGCCTGGCCTCCATAGAATGGAAATAGGCACAAACTTTAATAAAGACTTTTCATATCTATCTGCGTAAGTATACTTTGATAATTATGTTTCAGTTTGAAGAAATATGGTATAATATAATTATGGGATGTTCGTTCGCACCTGATCTCCATAGAATGGAAATATGTCACAAAGTTTAACAAGGTTTTTTAAACTAGATCCACAGAATATTGTGATAAATGTTTCAGTGTGGACACGTATGGTATAATAAATTATGGTGTTTATCTATTTTTTTTTTTACTTTCATCATATTTTGCTTTTGTTTTGATACTCCCAGATTCGAAGCTATTTCTTTACAACCCCTCCTTTTCATAACCCCTCATACTTTCATAAATCAGAGTCCATTTTCTGTAGGCTGTTTTTGAACCCAGTCAACGATGGATACTTTTGCTAGTATATATATATATATATATATATATATTATTTAATTTTACATAAGCAGTAATATGTTGCTACACAGTCATGAGCATGTTTCGATCAGCTAAATATCATTAACTAAAGACCTCTTCAGGCAATACAGTTACAATGCAAAGTTTACAATGAAAATATTACGTCTTTCTTTCATTCCAAACTTTCGTATAAGCTGTATCGCCTGAAGTGGTCTCTTTTTGCTGGTAATTGGCTGACCGAAACATGCTCATGACTGTGTAGCAACATATTACTGCGTATGTAAAAACAAATAAAGGGTATATCCTTTTGTATTGAGCACTTTTGATAAACTTCATTGGTAACTTAATCTCTTGAAAACAATTTCCTCAGATTATATATGTGTGTGTGTGCGTGTGTGTGTGTGTGTGTGAAAATAGAGAAATAAGAAGGAATAAACTGAGTTATGTGTTAATAAACGTTTCGTCTTTATTTCATCGAAATAAAGACGAAACGTTCGGTTTGTTCCTTTTTATTTCTTTCTCCCTCCTCCCTCTCTCTCTCTGTATATATATATATATATATATATATATATATATATATATATATATATATATATATATACTAACAGGACCAGTTAACCATCGTTGCTCGGTGGAAGCATGGCCCCTTTGTAAAAGATTTAACTACTGTTGTTTCTGTTGTTGTTTTTGTTGTTATTGTTGCCCAACCCCCAACCTCCTTATGTTAAGCACGGCTTTAGGAATAGACATCCCCAACCTCCCCATGTAAAGAACGGCTATCGGAATAGAAACCCCATCTTTAACGGAGGACTTGTAAAAATATTTACCTTAAATTTAACCTTGATAATCGTTGTCAGGATATTCATCCGCAAATACTATAAACCAACAAATAAAATTTGAAATTGCAGTGACGATCGGATAGAAAAAGATTTGATCCTCGTATGTGCCTACAAATCTGGGGGCCACTAATTAAACATTGCAGGTCTTTACCTCTGGAAAACTCCTATCTGTCAAATAAAAATGAGATTTTCTTAATTAGCATAGTAGAAACCCAACAAAGTCGTCATTTTAAAGAAAATTATCGAGGTGGAAGAAAGGTAAAAATTTTCCTATAAAAACGTAAACAAAGGTAATGTATGTGCAGTGTCATCTCAAAAACTACTTGTGTATGCTAAATATAAATGAAATTTTCTTAATCAGCATAGTCGAAAACTTAGGTTGACAAGATAAATAACATGATTAATCGTAGGACAATATGTAAGTAATTTAACTCGCCCACATTAAAACTAAATGTGAAAAGGTATAAAAATGATTTTACAAACACCCCGTTATAAATCCAAGTAAAAGAAAACAAAAAAAATAGCATCGTGTAAGGTTCGTTAAGCCGCTCCGAAAGCGAAAAATTTACGATAGTACCCCACATATTTTTCAGGGTTTTTTTCTTTGTGGGATAGTGACGTGTTGTTATAGTGCGCATGGTTAAGTGTAAGGTTATCAGTATTTAATTTTCTGTTTAGGAACGGTTATTATGTTTGTAGTTGGTTTATTATTATTTTTTTTTGTAAAACCATTGCCTCTTGCAGAAGGCATCGCAATATTTAAAATGTTCAGGAGCGTTCGTAAATGTATTAAGAGAAAGATTCCGGAATAATCGAATTATCAGCTCTCAGACAATGAGAATGGGTGGAATTTGAGAAAGGAGAATTTATTATTTCTAAATCAGGAAATGGAAACATTATGTTATGTCTTTCAGTTTTTGATACAGTTACGAAGGGGACAAGTACCATACCTGTAGAACGTGTATATTTATTGCCGGTTTTGACTGGGGGTGGTAGGAGGGCTTACTGCTTAGGGGAAACATTAGAAGTACTTCCTCCTAATATGGGTAGATTGTGATGGTGTTGCTCCTAGGATGAAATGTAGGATTTTATTATAAGAAATAAATGTATCCAAAATATCGTTCTAAAGTTACATAAATAGTGGCTAATAGTCTTAGCATAGTAAATTTGTATGTGGCTTCTGTTGTTGCAAACCTACGGTACTTTGGTCAAGAGGGGAATTTCTGCAATCAAAATATAATGCATGGAGATATACAGAGTGGCACCATAAATCTGTCGCCCTAAAGAAAGCAACATTGAAGCTTTATTTTAAAACTTTTATGATAAAAAATTATATTAGGTAACTTGATTATTTAGTAAACCTTACATCTATTCAATGTAACCGCATCCGCCTAAATTTACCGACTCGATAAGGACTTTTTCACAAGAGTCGGTGAGGGCTCGGCGAATATTCGGCGGATGCCGACGATCAGGCTGGCTTTGGTGCTGTGGGAGATCATATTGATGATGTTCTCGATGTATGACTAAACGAAGTAGTCCAGTGGGTTATTGTTGAGGTATAAGTGGGCCAGTGAGAGAAGGGTCCAAAGTCGAAGCACTCCTCTGAAGCTAAGCCTGGGTCTTTTTGAACTTGTAGACTGGCGCCGAGTCCTGCTGTCACACCTAGCAGCCACCTGATTGCACTAGGGGATAACCACATTGTTCACTACATCCAGGTACACTTTGGTGTTGACTTTCAAGCCGACCTCAAAGATGTGAGGTGGCATGATGTGGCTCTCACTTTAAACAACACCAAGGACCATAACCGTTGCCAGAAACTTTGTTGGTCCTTGCCTTCAAGCGTTGAACCGTCAGTATTTGCATGTTGATGGTGCTGGCAATAGTCCTGTTGTCATAACTTGGATCGGTAAAGAGCATGAGTTGAACAATGTATCAGACATGATTGAAGGTTCATATCGTTCTTGAGATTTGTACACAATAATGGCTAATAAGTAGTCTTCAACAAAAATCAAAACCTGAGTATAATTTCAATAACGAATTTAATTGCCGTCGAAAATATTTCCTTTACATTTCAACACTAGAAAAATCTGAAAGAAAAAAACATTATTAATAAAACTATCAATGGACAAAGAGAGAACTATAAACATCTTTTAGGTTAGTTTGCATGGTAAATATAACAGCTTATAAATGTGGATTTGTAAAATTACATTCAGCTAGACGGGTGTTTTTCGTGAAAGATTGGCGAGGGGGACCATAGATTGGAGTGCTTGTCTGAACTCCAATCTCTGGTCCCCCCTCGCCAATTTTTCACGAAAAACACCCGTCTAGCTGAATCCACTGTGAAAAATTTCCCCCACTCTATATCTGTGCCTAAATCAAAACGCGGATTCCATGAACAAAGCTTCTTTCTTAGAACTGCACGCCTGTGGAACTCTGTTCCGTCTGCCTGCTTCCCTCCGGACTACAACTTGGATGTCTTCAAGTCCAATGTTAACAAATTCCTAATGAACCGCCCCCTTAATTAAACACTTCATCAAATCTCCACACTAACGTAATGTACTTGCAATAACCCTTATCCCTGAGTGGCTTCCGGGCCTTGATAAGTGGTGATCACTGTGTAAAAAAAAAGCGAGATGTTTGACGATTAATTTTTTACAAAAATACCAAGTTATTTTTATTCATTTATATTTTATTTTTGACAGTTATAAACAAAACATCTCGCTTATATTTTTAAAATCTATCAATACAATCTCTTCCATCTTTGTCATCAAATATTAACGAACTATTTTAGTTCTATTTCAAGATGAAACACGACTTTTCGAAAACAACAGTAAATTGATTCCCAGTCGAATACTGAATGGAGACGTTTCTGATATTTGAAGATTCAAACGTCAATTTACGTCTTAGAGAAACCATTTTGATTATTCTTTGGAAACACAACGTGTAAAATGATTAAAATAAGATAGGTTTGTTTCATACACAATTTAGTAATGATAATTATGAAAAAAGAACGAGATGTCGACGACATTCAAATGTACATTCTACAGCAACCTCTATTGTTTAGTGTTCATAATAATATTCATTTCGAAATACTAAATAACTTTTCTATTTGTAAATTTTAACTTATACATTTTAGAAGACCCCCAAAATGTTTTATTTATTCATACACAATTATAAAACCTTAAATTTTAAAGCAATAAATATTCTCTGTTATATTACCAGAAAATTCTGTTTTTATACAGATAAATCTTTTGAAATATATTTATTTAAAGCAAATACTATTTTAATCTATTTGGCAACATTTAATTTTAACACACATAAATTCGAAATCTGTAACCTTAGCGACATCAGATTAATATTATCTTTGTAGCGAAATATTATGTGGCCATGTCCGATCATAAGATTAGCGAGCAATTTACATCCTAACTACGTAAATGATCTCAGTAATGTAGTAAACGTGAATGCCACCATTGAATGCATTATCTACTATATTATAAAACTCAATTCGTCTTGCTTGGGCGTTGAAACGGTGTTTCTGCTTCTATTTTACGATGTGGATGCGCGAAGAAATAAAAACAAAGCCATGAACAGAAATTATTTTTTCCAAAAGAAACAATATAAGCAAAACTTTTTCTAATAATTAACACTTTTTATTTATTTTAAATAATATATGCTGAACTTTACATAATTTTTAAAAATATCAACATTTTTTATTTTTAATTTTAAACAATAATAAATATTTATACTTTATACGGTCTCGCCGTTAAATATTAATTATTTCCAGATATTTAAGGCTGTTAGCACACACACACACACATACACACACACACAACTAGGGTGGCCAATGTATTATTTTTCTTTTCGTTTTTTTTTTTTTTCATTTTTTTTTTTTGTACGGAGTACACCCGTCTTATATAAATGACTTATCAACTCCCCTCTTTTGTTCACATGAATTCACGTGTAATTACTTAGAAAGGTAATTTTACATTTTACGACCCGCGCTGAAATAATAACGTTTTTATTTAGAAACCTTTTATTAATACGGGGAGGCTAAGGTGTTTTTAACTATTCTGTACTTTCGCCTAACAATTTACTAAAAAAAGATATCATAAAACATTAATTGTACTTGGAAATACTATTTAAAAAAATAGCGCTGGTCGTTACATTCAACAACACTTTTTAAAAAGCCGTAAATAAATTTTTCAGAAATAATGACCGAACTTTTTACAAAGTGAAAAGTCGCAAAAAAGAATACTACTGGCGGGGGCTTAAAGAGCAAACGTTGAATCGGGACTGTAAATCGGTTCTAAAAATGGAGCATCGGTTTACTATAACGTTGTATGTGGAACTGAAACCCCCTTCCGAATCTTTAAATATTTGATTCATTTTTTTCCAATTTGTTTTATAATCTGGTAGCTTATTGTTCAATCAATAATAATTCGCAAACAATTGTAATGGTGTGCCGACTCTTCAGGTGCACCTACATATCTTTCTAAAATATTTCCTTTACCCAAGTTGTGCATGATTAAAACTGGAACGTGATTTAAAAAAATATATATTTTTCGTCTTCCGACATTATTTATTTACGATTATTTATTTGTATTTTTCATTACACGTCGGAATTGTTTTCAAACAAAAAAAAACAAAGCAAATATGCTCTAATTTTTAAAAAATACTGATTAATTTACATATTTTAAAAAAAATTGTTTTTTTAACGACCTAACCAAGCGTTCTTTACCCCCTAAAGATCTACTTTTGGGGGCTAAGACGTTTCAACAGTCTGTAAAGATAATATAAAATAAAGAAGGTCTTTCTGATAATTTAAATTTAACATTTTAGAGTGGGGGATCACTTTCCTATGTAAATTAAGCGTAAAATAAGACCCCACTTCTTGGCGAAGTAGCGAAAAATTATATCGTTAGAATTTTTTTCTTTTAAAGTTTTGTGCCGAAGAAGCAGAAAGGGGGAAGGAGGTGAGTGGGATCATAAGACCCAAGCATTTTTAAAATATGTATTTTTTTAAATTTTGCTCCGAAAAGGTCTCATCATTAAATATTACTTAATCAGTTAATTATTATTTCCTGGCATTTTTAAAGCTGTTAACACACACACACACACACACACACACACACACACACACACGCGCGCGCACGCACGCACACACACACACACACACACACACAAACTAGAATGAATATCACAATATGCATACTGCCTCCTAATATATTTTTACTTTTTCTTTTTTTCCAATTGATTTCAATGGATACCTCCTCTCTTATATAAATGGCTTTTCATTAAATCTAAGGATAATGATGTTAAGACCTTAGATTATCCAATGTATTCCGTATTGTTTTCACTATTCGCCATGTTTGTTTTCGTGCGCGCAGCATTACATTTTTTGCGCGCGTGCGAAATTGTGTATTGTTTTCACTGGTCGCAACGTTTGTTTTCGTGCGCGCGTGCATTCAATTTTGTGCATACATTAATTCTATATACTCAGTTGCACATTTATACGTTAATTATGTATACGCACTATCCTATAGCTAGCTATAAAATATACGGACCCAACGGGTCACATGTTTTATATTATTTTTATAGCCCTGTTAAAGGGTTACAAAAGTAAAATAGAACGTCAAAATAAAGTAATAACGTGGATTGCAACGAATACAATAAGTGAGTTATTCGTCGTAGCCGACGAATGACCTAGGTTGGTCCATCGGATACTGACTGACACCTTATGGGATAGTCTTCCGGTATTTATTGAGATTGGAATAGCTTATTACTAGGTAGCATAGGTTAGTTCAGTCACAATATATATACAAAGAGATATAAATGTATATATGTAGGTATATATATATATATATATATATATATATATAGAGAGAGAGAGAGAGAGAGAGAGAGATCGTCATATAATGATTAGATCACTCTGACTGGCGTTAAAAGCATTTAATAAGAATAAATGTTCAATTTAAACTGTAGCCGAATGGTTCGGGTCCTTACTAATGAAGCCAGACATCAATTTGTGTTGCTGGGGTTCGAGTCTCTCGACTGGCGTTAATTGTGACACCCTGCACTGATGATTCCCGAAAGGATGAAATATTAGTGTCTGTAGGTATGTAATAATAATAATAATAATTTAATTTATATATATATATATATATATATATATATATATATATACATATATATATATATGTATATATATATATATATATGAACTTCTCAGTTTTCATGGTAAAACCAAATAACCCCTAAAATATATTAAGACTAGTGACTTGGAGTAAAACTAAAGTTTTGTCAAGAGATTGATTGACTTACAACCCAAGGAGCCTCTTTACGAAATAACTTACGATTGGATAATTTTTATGTATAATCTAACATAATGAGAAGACGAATAATATAAGATGCTATCCACAATCTTACTGAAAAATCGAAGAGGCTTATTTATAATCAAGTTCAAGAGAAAAACGACATTTAACACTATTAGTGAAAATTCAGTGTTCAACGCATTTTGCGATAACAAAGTATGTACAATCAAGATCGAAGTCGTGGCGATAATGAAAATTCTTAGACATTTTGACTTTCTGGAAGATCATTTACGTTTAGCAAGTGATTCATCATAGATATATAACCTTTTCTCCACGTTAGAAAACGACCCTGGTGTTAACTCTGTCCCGTGGGGAGGCATAGTAAATAGGTATATAAATTATATACACAGTGATCAAGGTCCTGGATATGACCTTAAACTATATCCAGTGGTGAGGCCCCAGCTTGCGGGCTTTGGGAAGCGTGGAGCCACCCTTTAATTACCATTGCTCTCAGGTCCACTCTGACCCGGAGTAGTAGTACCTGTTAGTGTTCCAACTATGGGTTAAATAGAAACAGACTTGAAAACAACAAATATATTCTATTAAGAAAATTTGATATGCCGTGAAACAAAAACAACCAAACTAACCCAACACAGTGATCAATTTACTTAATTCGAAGATATTTTAATACTTTTTATATTGTGTGGATAATTATTGAGTGTTAAATTCGAAGTAGGCTAACGAATCCAGGGTTGTATCTTTTGTATTTAATATAAACTTATTTACATTTTATGACAAGAAAACTATAGTGTTGTTACAGATTTAGTCATAAACAATGAGAAAACCTTTAGCATAAACGTAAAAGACAGGAAGATCATGACTTTTAAGCAAGATTTATAAATTGTTTGTCAGTTATGAAGCAAATTACCGCTCACACATTCTCTAAGAGTTTCATAATGGTACTTGAAAACAAATGAAAGCTATAAACAAATAACTCCTGTTCATATCACTTTAAGGTGTGACAGTTCACATTTCGACATCGATATTCTGTAAGAGGAGGGGTTTCATTGTTGCATTCGATGGACTCTTACTGTTTTGTTTTGTTTTTTTGTTTTGTTTTGTTTTGTTTTTTTCCTTAAATTTCACTTGTAGTGTGCATCGCATTTCAGCTAGATTTATTCTCTTATTTACCAGGTTAATGTTTTGTATGTTTCTTTTCTTTTTAATTTTCTAGAAACACCTGTTTACTGTACTTGGAACTGATACAGCTTCGAAACTGATGATGAAATGCTATAACTAATAAACAGAATAATGCGTCATTTGCATTTAAGAGCTCTTTGTGTGGGCAGACCTTGCATTATTTCGTACTAGTGACAATGCTTTGCACTATAAACTGAGAAAACATTCTAAATTATAGCAAAGAGATACATGTACCACATTGAATGCATCTCATTATTATTACGATAAACTAATAATAATAAACATTGCATGATTTCGTACTAGTATCAATGCTTTGCACTATAAACTGAGAAAACATTCTAAATTATAGCAAAGAGATACATGTACCACATTGAATGCATCTCATTATTATTACGATAAACTAATAATAATAAACAGACATATATATATATATATATATATATATATATATATATATATATATATGTATATATATATATATATATATATATACAAGCAAAAGTATCCGTCGAAAATGGACTCTGATTTATGAAAGTATGATAGGTTATGAAAAGGAACGGTTGTAAAGAGATAGCTTCGAATTTGGGGCTATCAAAACCAAAGGAAAATATGATGAAAGTAAAAATAAAATAGATAAACACCATAATTTATCATACCATACCTGTTCAAACTGAAACATTTACCACAATATTTTGTGGATCTAGTTTTAAAAACCTTGTTAAACTTTGTGACATATTCCATTCTATGGAGGTCAGGTGCGAACGAACACCCCATAATTTTATTATACCATATTTCTTCAAACTGAAACATAATTATCAAAGTATACTTACGCAGATAGATATGAAAAGTCTTTATTAAAGTTTGTGCCTATTTCCATTCTATGGAGGCCAGGCGCGAACGCACACCACACAATTTTATTATACCATCCCTATTTAAGTTAAAACATACTTATCAAAGTATTCTTATGTACATCTATATCAAAAACACTTGTAAACGTTTTTTTTTTTTTCATTTTTAAATTTTTTTTCTCCATACTTTGTGGACCAGGCGCGAATGCAGACCCCACAATTTTAATGAACCACTGTTCTGCCAGATCAAACATACCCATTTATGTGTCTCGATACATCTTCTATCATTATATGTAATCAGTTTTTTAAAATAGTCACCCATATAGGAGCCTATTCGTGACAAGACACATACACACACATTCAGCTTTATATATATATATATATATATATATATATATATATATATATATATACATATATATATATATATATATATATATATATATATATATACATAGATTTACACATGTATGAGTGTATATGTACGTATGAATGAGTGGGTGGATGTTGTATGCTTTGTGTTTCGGAAAATCAATAAGGAGCAACCACGCTTTTTTGTTATATGGGATTACTGCCTTCTCCCCTGGACCAATATTCTGCGTATTCCTTTCGATAATGGACTGTCCAGGTTGTATCAAATTCCCTTTTCCTATAATTATCTCCATATAATTATCATGCACCACTCAAAAAACTATTTTCAATATTTGTGCTGAAAAGCAAAATAAGTGTCTATTCACAGCTGAACATTTTGCTACCCGCATTTCATTTCCTCTGATGATATGTCCAGTATTGAAAATCCATGGATTAAGGAAATCAGCATAACCCCTTCTATATATTCCTTTTGTCAAACAATAAATTCTTAACTCGAATATATATTTTTATATGTTGTTTTTTTTTTCAGAATTTAAATATAACCACTAAACTTATATATATGTGTGTGTGTGTGTGCGTGTGTACTCTTATAGGCATATATATACCTATAATATTTATCAATAAATATTAATATTTATTTACACCTACAGTCACTACTGTTCATACTTACGCAGTCATCAGTGGAGGGATTTTTAATTACTACTGATCGCCGAACTCGAACTCGATCAACAACACCATAATTGGCCTTGCAGACTACCGTCATTCTATTTGGCGATCAGGAATTAACATTTAAATGGAAGATATTTATGTAGTAAAAAGTAAAAAAGATGTTTATGATCTTAATCAACGGACACGTATTTGTCTTCCGTAATTTAGATTAGAATATTTTTTCGCCAGAGTACACTACTTTCTTAATACTTTATAACTTAATAATCCTTTATTTTAATTTTTTATTTCTTCTTTGGCTTGGCCGATTTTTTTTATCTGCAATTTTTGTTTTTATCTTTAAATATTCCTATCTATCAAATATATGCATGTGTATTTACTTATATTTTACTATATGCATTTACTTACATACTTACTTGCTTATCCGGAATTTGCAAATATCGGCCATTCTCTCCCCTTAAATTTTTTTTTTTAATTTTTTTATTTTATTTTTATTTTTTTTTATTTATTTATTAATTTATTCATTTATTTTTTCCCCATTTACTGTCTTTTAATAACTCTTGCTGACATTTTCTTAAGTAATAACCTGTACATTTCAGTTGACCTCTTTTTTGCCCTATATTTTTCGCACTTTTTAACGTCATCTTGTCTGGGTCATTTTGTCATTTGCTTTTCTATTTTATATTTAATTCTATAACCATTTAATCCTTTTTTCTCTTCTTCTTCACTGAATTTTCTGAATTACACTTTGTCTCGGCAGCCGTGTAAAACGCATATCTAATTTTTCTTTTATTAATATTATTGGAATTTTTTCCCTTTTCCCTTGTACATATTTGTGAATTAATCCACGGATTTCGGCATTTTGGATTATTTGGAACCATCTCCTAATTACGCGATTTCCTTGGATTTTACTTGCGTGAATGGAAATTTAATTAACTTTCTTGGATTTACTTTTTTGGATTTTACCGTCATTGGATACTTCACCTTTCACCAGACTATCCATTCACGTGAAATCACCTTTTTCTTCACCATATTCCCTCTGCTTCACTTTTGTTATCAAGTAAGATCTTTGACTTATTTGCAGTTTCATCAAATACTTTTGTATGCAAAATCTGATCCCGCATTTTACAAATTCCTACGCTCTGATGAGAAGGAAAGTATTCCTTCGAAACTCCGCAGATTAAGGACTATCCACTTATTAAGTGTTTCCTTTTCAGATTAAATATGTTTTTAACTAGTTTTCAAAGTGTTTTTAACATGTTTTATTAACAATTTTCCTTTATATATATATATATATATATATATATATATATATATATATATATATATATATATATATATAAGTGTGTGTGTGTGTTTGTGTGTGTGCGTGTGTGTGTGTGTGTGTGTGTGTGTGTGTGTGTGTGTGTGTGTGTAAAGGTAGTTGAAAGGAGAGCCAAGTATTTGGGAAAAATTACTAATAAGAACGTAATACTTATTCATATATACATGACAGAATGTAACTGGTTAAGAATCGAACCTGTGTTGATATCTTTAATTATTTATTTTTATTTCCATCACTTGATAGAGCTGAAATGAAATTATTGTTAGTTAATGATTTCTTAGTAAACCATTAATGGATATGTTTATGTATCCTCTACGTGCTATAATCTATATAATACAGCAGAGTTGTTTTTTTACATAATTAATGAGTCCTTATAGATCTTAAAACATCAGCGGTATAAAGAACTTTTATTGTTAGGCTTAGTTCCAATAATTGATACATGTTTTCGGTAAATATACTTTATTTTCGTTCGCATTTTTCAAAATGTCTTCACATTTCGCGTGATTAGATTGTCCCCTCAGCAGTTGATTTTACAGGCTACAAACAAATATTAAGAGAAAACTTTGCAGAGACGTTTCGCACACATACAACCCCCTTTTATATATATATATATATATATATATATATATATATATATATATATATACTGCTGATCAAAAATTTAAGACCACTTAAAAATCTTTAAAGAGAAACTTTTTTTAAGGATAGATTTTATACTCTTCCGACTTAAGGTTACTAATACTATACTCTAAAAGGTTATGGAAACAAAAAGGTACATTTCAAACATTTTATTAAAAAATTTGCATTTTTATTTATGCCTTTTACACATGATCAAAATTATAATACCAAGGATATAAATTGTTAGATTTATGGTAATTCTAATGTATTTAGTTCAGTTAGATATTAGCGATCACTGTGTAAAGATGTTGCCATGCCTAAAGCAAGAAAACTAACCGAAGTTGAGCGCTCTCGAATTCTAGGATTCTATAAGCAAAGTCTGTCACAGCGAGCGATAGCAGCTAAGGTAAATCACAGTAAAACTGTTATTTGCAACTTTCTAAAGTACACTGAGAATTATGGAAAAGCAAAATCCTTTGGTAGGCCCACAAAATTTCTCCTGCATTTAGTAGGAGAATCAGACGGGTTGTTATGAATTACAGAGGACTTTCTTCTAGTCAAATTAAGGCGGCTACAGATGCTGATTGCGGTCCAATAACCGTCAGACGACACTTACAACAAAAATAAAAAGCGTAAACAAATTCCTTGATTGCTTCCACGTCACAAAGTGGACCGCTTACGATTTGGTCGTGAATACCAAACCTGGGACGTTGAGAAGTCGAATTCCTGTTTGCTGATGGGAAAAATTCAATTTAGATAGTCCTGGTGGCTTCCAGCGATATTGGCAGGACAAAAACACGCCCCTTGAAATTTTTTCCACATGTCATAGTGGTGGAGGGTCCGTAATGGTATGGCGTGCTTTTTCTTACAGAGAGACGATGGAGCTCTAGGTGATGCAGGGTCATCAGACAGCAGTTGGTTTTATTAGCATGCTACAAAAAGTATCTTTGATGATGGAGGGTCACCGTTTGTGTGTGGATGGATGGTTATTCCAACAGGATAATGCTGCAATCCACACTGCAAGACGGCCTTTGAGCTTTTTACAAGAAAATGGAGTTCATCTCTTGGGGTACCTTGCATGCTCACTGGACTTGAACCCAATTGAAAATGTTTGGGGATGGATGAAAAGACAGGTTTATCGAAGTCGCAAACTATATTCAATAAAAATGAACTTGGTGAAGCCATCTTCAGAAACTGGAGTAGGGTCCCCCGAACCTTAATGGAAACCCTTATTTCTAGCATGCCTTAAAGGGTTTTTGAAGTCATCAAAAGTAGTGAAGGTAGAACTCATTATTAAGTTTGATTGTTTAATATTTTAATACACTGTTCATACACTTTTTGTACAATTTGATAGAATTTTTGTCTCTGGTCTCATAATTTTGATCATGTATGAAAAGATTAATTAATAAAAATATAAAACTATATAATTATAAAACTCAAATGACCTTGTAACGGGTGTTGTTACCCAAAATCCGGTTTACGACTTCCGGTTGCGCATGCGCACATGATCAACGCGACAATAAAACGTATTGTTTTACTGTGTACGTTTTCAGCGTCCCGATTGTTTTTTTAGTTTGTTATTTTTTTTTCGCGTTTAAATTAAAAGATATATTAAAATTTGAATTTAATTTTAAGTATTATACTATCTAGGTACTTGATGATGAGTGTAGACCCTGCGCGAAAATGTGTTTATTTAGCCATGAAAAACTTTATCAGGCAAAAAAAAAAATTTTAAGCCAAGGAAAATGCTAAATTAATTTTAAACTCCAAATAAATCGAGCGTGCTTTCTGTTTTAACATTTTTTTCTTTCATCATTTAATTTTGTGTTTTTCTTTTGTTTTATTTCATTTTAAATTTATTTTCATTTTATTTCATTTTAAATTTATTTTCATTTTATTTCATTTTAAATTATTTTCATTTTATTTCATTTTAAATTTATTTTCATTTTATTTTATTACAAATTTATTTTCATTTTATTTCATTTTAAATTTATTTTTATTTTATTTCATTTTAAATTTATTTTCATTTTATTTCATTTTAAATTTATTTTCATTTTATTTCATTTTAAATTTATTTTCATTTTAAATTTATTTTTGTTTTATTTCATTTTAAATTTATTTTCATTTTAAATTTATTTTCATTTTATTTCATTTTCAATTTATTTTCATTTTATTTCATTTTAAATTTATTTTTGTTTTATTTCATTTTAAATTTATCTTCATTTTATTTCATTTTAAATTTATTTTCATTTTATTTCATTTAAAATTTATTTTTATTTTATTTTATTTTTTATTTATTTTTATTTTATTTCATTTTTTATTTATTTTCATTTTATTTCTATTTTAAATTTATTTTTATTTTATTTCATTTTAAATTTATTTTTATTTGATTTCTATTTTAAATTTATTTTTATTTTATGTTCTCTACTAAATATTTTTTGTACTTTTATAATAAAAAAAATTCTTACGCAACTATTTGGGTTGACAAAGGACTTTGATTCTTCTCATAATTTCCTTAAAGAACGAAAAATAATTGCATTTACGATGCAATGTAGTGTTTTTTTCATCAGGAGATGACTCTCATAAAACATCGTGACACGAAGATTTTTCTGCGCAAAATTCATAAGAGTCAAAAGACATCCATTAAAAAGGATCTTCTTTTTTTTTAGAAAACTCAAAGTTAACTTTACAAGAATTTACAAAAATTGTGTGTCTGGTCTAGACAGATCACTGGTGTTGTCGCTGCTTATCTATGCGAATTATATGTGACTACCATTTATCAATTGGGAATTTTCTTTGCCTTTTTAAATTTCTTTTTTTGGGGGGGTGCTGAAATGTTTTTCATGGCTAACTAGACGAATGTTTGCGCAGGGTCCACACTCGTCATCAAGTGGCGGTACATGTTCAGTGCACATTTACCTATAAATATGGCAAACCACTTATAATTCAATGGCTGTAATTTTGTTTTGTTTTTGTTTTGTTTTTTAAAAAATAAACAATTATAAACAGAACGACTCATAAAAATCTATCTATATTCTGTTTTCATTTTTATATACTTTCATAGAAATGTTTCTGTTATGTCACAAAAAATATTTTTTTACGTCACAAGTGTCACGCTCATACATTAATTCCATACCTAATATAACATATTAGGACTTAACGGGTCACGGGTAGTCTAGTTTAAAAAATAAACCTTTGGAATGTAGCTTTTTGTTTTTATAACCTTTTAGATTGTAGTATTGGTAACCTTAATCGGAAGAGTTTAAAATCTATCCTTTAAAAAAGTTTTTTTTATGATTTTTAAGTGACCTTAAATTTGTGATTAGCAGTGTATACTAGCTGGCCTCCCGGCGTTGACTAGTCGATAAATACGCACAAATATTATATTTTAATTCATGTATATTTAATATTTATTATTATAGCGGCAATTCGCTATAGATTATTATCTAATATATTGTAATCATTTCAAAAGTTATAAAATATGTCTTCAATTCCATCTGATGGAATCGAAAGCAGAAGGTTTAGTACTTAGCTTACTTGTTAGTTATCCGTCCAGCCTCGTTTCCGTCCAAGCTACCGACAGAGAAATGCAGAATCTTAAAAATGAAGCGACTTTGAGCTATGAATGTTTAAATTTGCGCATGCTCAAAAGTAACAGTATTGTATTCGGCTTGCCTTTCCTAGATAAATTGTTTTGTTTTCATTTTTTTACCCCTTAGCACTGATTTTGCTGGCTAAAACCCAAATCGAAAGTGTGCTATAGGTTCAAATACCTATATATCAAATTTCAACTCTGTAGACCAAATAGCTAACGAGGTGTTTGGTAAAGAATTTTCGTGCACACGCCGACGAGGAAACTTATACCCGACCGCCCAAATGACAGTCGGTGCTTCTAACCGTTGCGCTATTCGGCTGCTGTTATGCGGGCAGTGAATTAACAATGTTTTCACATTGTCCAAATACCTATATATACACATATATATATATATATATGTGTGTGTGTGTGTGTGTGTGTGTTAGAATGTGTTCATCTTAAATTCTACGCAATTATATAGAATCTAAAATCTATACATGAATAGAATTCAGTGTAATAGTTAAATGAAACCAATCGTCTAATAAAAACCAGAAGAAATGAATAAGTAATTAATTAACGCTTGTTGGTCAAAGGGAAATGCAAATTAGTTAACTTCCATGTAGTCACTCGCATATCCATGATTGAGTATATAAAAACGTTCTTTGAAATGAGTAACTTGTATATGTATTTATTTGCGGACTGTTATCCTCATCTTTATATTTGTTGCTTCACGACGTTTCGGACAACTATTCCTCTAGCCTTCGTCAGGTGGTTTGGTTAAACGCGACGGGATATGAATGTTGATTCTCTTAACTCTATCTTGATGACGATAACAGTCCGCAAATAAATAAATAAATATTAAAATTACATTGTAATAATTTTTAATAGAAAATGTAGACTTTTAATATCAATGTCAGAAAAACAATAAAAATCTCAATGTTATGAGTATATAAATGTATAGATGTATATGTACATATATAAAAACATGTCCGTGTGCTATAACGTTTTCATTCTAAATTCTACGAAACCATGCACGATGTAGAAACTATGCCTGAACAGAATTTAGCATTAAACTTAAATGAAATCATTTATCTAAGAAGAAACTATAAAAAAAATAAATAATTAATTAATGAACGCCCGTTTTTTTTTCAAAGTTTAATCTTTGGAATGTTTAATCCGTTTACATTCATGAAGTCGCTCGCTTATCCATGACTGAGTATATAAAGAAGGTTGTTTTAATATTTTTTTTAAATAGAAAAAGTAGGTTTTTAATGCCAGATATAAAAATCCTCTACTTTATATCTATGTAGATAGATATAGTTAAGAAAAATGACAGCCGAAATGTCAACGGACAAATATATCAAAGAGAAACGAGAGCGCTTCCAAATCAATTCCTCTACGTTAATAGCCGGATATATTAAAAGTCCGCTGCATTACTTAAACGACGTGTTATATAAGATAATCAAGCGACGGTGTTCTGTCTTGCGGCGAGTTATTCACGTAACTCACAGTGATCTCGACAGTCCAACATTGCTTCATCGTGACGCGATTCTAATTACTAACGATAGTTTCCTTGCTGTATCGTCACGACTTACGTTCAGCGGTCGAAGCAAGCGGAAGTGGCCGAAGTCTCCGGATGTGTCCTGCCTAGAGAGATAGTCATTATTTAAGAGTGCGGCGGGGCTTACTATACTGGTCGCCATTGACGATAAGACGTCTTAATCCCAGAGTCAACCCTGCAGGCATGCGTGACTTTAGCATTGGACTGGTTCCAAGCAGAAATATACTCAAACTTCCGACCAACGCCCAAACTTCTGATCAGCTTAAAGATAAACTACTTCAGATAGTAATTTAGATAAAAGTTATATGCCATGTATACAGAAAACCACTACATACAAAACACACAGAATATACATATCTATGTGTCTATCTATCTATTTACTTATATATATATGTGTGTGTGTGTGTGTGTCTGTGTGTGTCTGTGTGTATGTCTGTGTGGTTGCATATATTATCAATATTAATTAAATACCCTTTTGAAACGCAGAAAATATGTAACAATTAAATGTGTAGTTTATTTTGCTTTGGATTTATATATTATTCATTATAAATAATTTTGACTGACGAAATATAGGTTCTCTTGGATTATAAGTGGAAACTATGTGCATTATAAGTAAACACAAATGGGTAACGTTACCCAACACGTTGTAGCCTCAATTGCAAAGTAGACAAAAATAGGAAAGAACTTCAACTCGCCTTTTCCCGTTGTGAAAAAAACTACATTTATTTTCTCATTCTCCCGCCACGCATGACGTCTTGCTAAAGTTGTGACGTCTCTAACGTGATCATCTTTTCGAACTTGCTCGTCCTTCTTTTTATTTTTTTTTTTTCGGTGACGTCATTTCCCATGCATTTGCATACGCGCGATCGCGCTATGTTACAAATGTATAGATAAAAGACTCTTGTTAGACATACAAGGGTCATCATCATATTAATATCAGTATTCTAATTAATATTGAAGGCAGTTCTCATTTATATAAAAAAGCCAACCATTTTGTGAACAGAGTTCATCTTAAATAATATCTGTAAACATAACACCAATCATAATGATATTGGTAAATTATTAGCAATATGAAAATAACTGTGTACAATATATGCTCATATTTTACTATTTTAGTGTGTGAATATCAGAATTAATTTTTACTATTTAAATGTGTGAATATTAGAATTAAACTAATATTTTCTTAAGGTGTCGGTGCTGCTCTTCATTATAATATGCCAGAACATTATACAACTAAACAACTTGCATGTATTCAATAGAATTGAATGCAGATTGATTTCATCCTACTTGATAAATAAACACCGAGGTTTGTTAAATTATCCCCTGTCGCATAAATATATCATCTTGAAAGAGGGTTTTAATACTGGATTTATCTAGATAATGTATTATATTGCTTTCTTTTACTATTTTTGTAGCATTAAAGTATTTGAAAAACAGGTACATGGATGAGTCATTGCAGCGATGAGACAGGATTTGAAGCTTGGACAACAGTGTTGCACCTGTTAGATCAGCAACTCTGTTTTCACTCTATTCAAAAGTGAGATTAATATTAGATACAGCGGCTTGTATACTGTTTTATTTTTATAGCATAAATAGTTCATGTTCATTCAACAGAAGAAATAATGTGTTGTTTTCCATTATTATAGATGCGCATATATATATATATATATATATATATATATATATATATATATGAATGAATATATAAAGGGTTTTGTATGTGTGCGAAACGTATGTGTGTGTGTGTGTGCGTTTGAATAAAAAAATTAATACGAAAAATATATGTTTATATCTTTTTCTGTATTTATTTCCCATGTTGGCGTGTAGGAATACAAAAAATCTTTTGAAAAAACAAGAATCTTTTTTTCCAAAAGCACATAATTTCGACCGAGCCTTCGGTCTTCCTCAGTATATATATATATATATATATATATACAGCTGAATGTCTGTGTGCGTATGTGTGTCTGTGTGTTTGTCTGGTCACGAATAGGCTCCTATATGGTTGATTATTTAAAAAAAACTGATTACATATAATGATAGAAGATGTATCGAAACACAGGAATGGGTATGTTTGATCTGGCAGAACACTTGTTCATTAAAATTGTGGGGTCTGCGTTCGCGCCTGGTCAACAAAGTATGGAGAAAAAAAATTTAAAAATGAAAAAAAACATTTACAAGTGCTTTTGATATAGATGTACATAATACTACTTTGATAAGTATGTTTTAACTTAACTAGGGATGGTATAATAAAATTGTGTGGTGTGCGTTCGCGCCTGGCCTCCATAGAATGGATATAGGCACAAACTTTAATAAAGACTTTTCATATCTATCTGCGTAAGTATACTTTGATAATTATGTTTCAGTTTGAACAAATGCGGTATAATAAAATTATGGGATGTTTGTTCGCACCTGATCTCCATAGAATGGAAATATGTCACAAAGTTTAACAAGGTTTTTTTAATATAGATCCACAGAATATTGTCATAACTGTTTCAGTGTAAACAGGTATGGTGCAATAAATTATGGCATTTATCTATTTTATTTTTACTTTCGTCATATTTTCCTTTGGTTTTGATACCCCAAAATTCAACCCAAAATTACAACCGTTCCTTTTCATAACCTATGATACTTTCATAAATCAGAGTCCATTTTCTGTAGGCTGTTTTTGGACCCAGTCAACGACGGATACTTTTGCTAGTATATATATATATATATATATATATATATATATATATATATATATATATATATATATATAATATATATAAAGGGTTTTATATATGTGGGAAACGTATATGTGTGTGTGCGTGTGTGTGTGTGTGTGTGTGCGTTTGAATAAAAAAATTAATACGAAAAATATATGTTTATATCTTTTTCTGTGTTTATTTCCCATGTTGACGTGTAGGAATACAAAAAATCTTTTGAAAAAACAAGAATCTTTTTTCAAAAAGTTCGACCGAACACACACACACACACACACATATATATATATATATATATATATATATATATATATATATATATATATATATATATATTCCCAAAACTGCTGGCCTTGATGGAGGGAAGACTAAAACTTGCTGCAATGGTTTCAAATGATCCGAAATAACAGCAAAGGGAGACTTGATTCCAAATATTTTTCCTATGTTATATCTCCCGTTTTTGCAAATAGATTATGAATATATCCAGTATCAAATAAGCCTAAAAATGTATTTATTTATGGAAGACATAAAATATGAGAAATATTTGGAATCAAATGCTGTTTTTCAGATCATTTGAAACCATAGGATAAAGTTTTAGTCTCCCCCTCCATCAAGGCCAGGAGGTTTGGGGAAATATTATATATTTTGTAATTCATATGCAAAACTAGGAAAAAAATGACCATAGTTGAAACGTTTGTAAAGGTGCAGTATCTTTCCGCCCTACAAAGTATCGTTTAAATAAATCACTATTACAGGTTTTCGAGAGTTCTAAAAACGAAAATAACGTTTAAAATTTCATGAAACGAGTAGTTTCCAAGATATTAAGAAAGTATAGTTTTAAAAAGAGGGGGATCACTTTTTATATTAATTTAACGTAAAATGAAAACCCACTTGTAGCTACCATTTTGGAGAGAGGGATCGTCTGCTATTTTTAGGGGTGGTGTTTAATTGATAATTATAGCCTGGTAGACCAACACAAAACGTACCTTAAAAAACTTGTTTTTCATATGTTTCGGGTGTGCTGAAACAAATATCGCATTAAATTTTCCGCAAATGAGTATTTTTACGGGTATTAAGCAATGTGATTCTTTATGTTATAAGTGGTGGCTATCATTGTATGAACAATCACACGCATATTTTTACTTAGCACCCGAAAAATACTTATGTGCGGAAAATTTAAATGTGATATTTGTTTTCAGACCACTCGAAAACTTACAGAAACAACGTTTTTAAGTTAGGTTTTGCGTTTATTTACCAGGCCATAAAAAACTAACACCTAAAAAAAAATAATAATAACAGACGCCCCCAAAAATAAAGCCATAAAGTGGGCGTTCATTTTACGTAAGAGGAATATGGAAAAGTGACCCCGCACTTTTTGAAACTATAATTTCTTCATATCCTGGAAACTACTCGTTTCCTGGAATTTTATACGTAATTTTCGTTTTCAGCACTCTCGAACACCAATAATAGTTGTAATTTTAAAGGATTTTTTGAGGTTGGAATGATATTGCATCTTTACCGAAACATTTTATGGCTGTAAAAAAAGATCAAACATAATCTCTGGGTGACGCTTTAATATCCGACCTTGAATGCAAATGCCACATAGCCTATTACACAATTCAGGTAATTAGCTTTCCAACGAGACTTTTCTTGTTAAATTCTGCTCATTAGTCGCTGATATTTGGAACTTATAAAATTGCCAAAAAGGTGGTATTTCTATACGTATGTTACTGTTTTAAAAATAATAAAGATAAATAAAAATGTTATATACGTCTAAATAAATTATGGGCGATTTTTTAAGTAAATAAAAAGGAGCTTCGAGTCGAGGCACTATTTAACCGTATTTATCGTTTAAAAAAAACAAACAACGACAACAAATCTATATATACATATGGATATATCTATAATTATAGCCAAATTGGATATTGTAATGTTCATATCTTTGGTTCTATGATACGAAACTACATAAACATTTGTAGGCTTTTTGTAAGATTCTAATACTATCCTACGGTTAATTTTGTTTACAATCGATAACCTTAATTTTCAAATATGCCCAAAATTGCTTACATTTGTATATATAATGTAATGGCAAGTCAGCGTTAGTTTTGTGTCATACTTCCGACTGAACCCAAAAATGGTTGTCTGAAAAATTCTACAAATATGCCAATCTTAAAATCTCACTTCTGATATACATGGTTTCCAGCTAATGGAGTATTATGTGTGTGAAGCTATCGAGGATATTGTCTGTACCGCTTTCAAATACAAATAAGGAGTTGATTGACATGATATAACTAATGTTGACGTTTTACAGGTGCACTAGTGTAAGATCAAATCTGTAACCCTGATAAAGACTTAGAAAAGTCGATTGAACTCAATTTCCAAAAGAATTCTTTAGAAATTTACTTTGAATTCTGACTATCCGTCTTGCATTGGTCATTTTAATGACGTTTTATATTGTCATTTTTTTTTCCTGAACCCGTAAAATAAATATGCATGTATATGTACAAATAAATGACAAAAGTCTAGATTCCAACTTTCATAATGTTGGGCATCTTACAATTCATTCTTTTAATTCCGTTAACACTTATAATTCTTTACAGTACATGTTTCGTAGCGCAAAATCATTCATTATGTCTGTATGTGTGTTATGTATTCGATGAATACTCTCACATATTTGATAAATCATGCATATGTCATGTCCAATGCTGAACGGATGCTCGTTAAAAAAGCAGAAAGTTTCGATAAACAACGCAACGATAATGTTTCTATTTTTATTTGATGTTTCTCATTCATAGACAAATATAATTTAGTGACAAGTATAATTCAAGTTGCTTTTCTTGAACGCTCACCTGAGTTCGTCAATGTTTATTTCATCTTAAGGTTAAAGGATTTATGTTACGTACAGGTGTGATGATTGCATTATTGTATGATCTCCCTGATGTCAATATTATTCCTCACATTTATTTACACACCTGATGTTTTCGTAACATGTGATTTCGATTAAAACTGCGGCTAATGTTTTGTTTAGCAGATGTGCGAAGTCTTACCTAGATTGCGCTCGTTCAAAGCCATCCAAAATTTTATGTTCATTTTGATTTTGTTGCGCTTGCTTTCTTGTATTTCCATTTTCCTGTTTAGATTATTCAAAATAACGTTCCGGTAGATTTTAATTTCAATAAAGCCTAAAGTAAATCTAATATTATACGAAACTTGCACCTCCGGAAAATAAGACAGTCTTCGAATTCTGAACTCGATCCAATTACAAACGTACTTACTGGTTACATAAATGGCTATAGGCGGGTGATAATCTTCTTACATCTAATGTTATATGATTATATGCTATCTTTCATAGTATAATAAATAGAGAGCGTTTGGAAGTTTTAACGCACAATTTACATAAAAGATAGGATACGTGAAAAGTACACCCACAAACATACGGATATGAATAGGCACATTAAGGTATTGACACACACACAAACACACACACACACACACACTCACACATGTAAGCTCTCTACAAACAAAATCCATTTCTGTTTCTGCCTGTCTCTCTGTCTGTCTGTCTGTCTGTCTGTCTCTCTCTCTCTCTCTCTCTCTCTATCTCTCTCTCTCTTTCACACACATACAGGAACACACACATGCGAATGTAAAAAAGAAATCACAAGAGATACTATCTTTCCAATCAAAGATTGGTGACAGTAAAACTTCATGACAATACACATAAAAAACGCGCACGCACGCACACACACACACACACACACGCACACACACATACACATGTAAGTCCTTACACGTGCAGGCATAAAAAGAATTATAAAATAAAATAATAAAATAATAAATAATAGATGAATCCTCATTGACTCACGCCTAATCTTAAATTCCATCAAATTTATCCAACTCGACCCTAACTACACCTCACTAAAAGATTTTTAATTGGATAGTATGATTCTTCAAAAGCGCCAGTTATTTCCACAAATTTAACATTTATCACCAGAAGAGAAAATGATCAAAACGCGTTATAAACCTAAAAACTCATAATAATAATTGAAAAAATGTAATTATTAAATAATAAAGTAATGTTGCTGGCTCCTCTCATTTGAATATACATTATTCTCTTGTTTGAATCATTCTACTAATTTTACATGTGATGGAGAGTACAAAAGTCTGATTAATGCTTAGATTAAAACGAAAATAAATACATGTATGATTCACTAGAGCGACCTGTTAAAATTCCACAGAGGCGTCTTCAATATGTAATATATTGATGTTGGTATTCTATGTCCAGTGTAAACGGCGACGCTCTGATATTATTGTAGCTATTTTGTTAAAATTGCAAAACTATTTATCTAAGCTAGCACGAACACTCGCCAAAGCCCGGTCGCAGAGTACACTTAAATATGATATTTTAATTCTTGCAGATTTCGAATATATCATTATAGAATGAATGTTCTATCGATTTTTATATATTATAAAGTTGCGATTTCAAAAATAAAAACATATTTTGAGTAGCCCTGTACCTCTCGCTTCCCTGATTTTGTTAGTCAGCCCTTATCCTCAATTAGCGATGTTTCTAACAAAGTGGATAGTTCTTATTCATGCCCCCTGTAAAAATGTTTGTAGCAAATACAGCAACAGTCAACAATTTTGCTCAATCTCTTTCTGTGTCTTGGCTGATTGTAGCATAATAATTTTCAAGTCAAATGCAAATAACTTCTAGTTAACCGGTCCTCTTTAATATAAGTACAACCATTACTTATCATTATGGAGTTGTCTTACTAACTACCTAACACTTATTAACCTTAATCCTAGAATGCCCTCTTTACTTTGATAAGTGATGACCTCAATTACGAGAAAAAAAACGATATATTAAGCTTTATTTTTGTATTTATATTTTGTAGAATCAGTTTCGTAGAGACACCATCTAAGGTTTTACAAAAATATAACATCCACGATACTCACCATCTATCTATCTTGTGTATTCAAGCCATAGATGAAATCATGGTTAGTGTTCTCCATAGACTTCGGTCAATTGTTGGTCCGATTTCTCTGAAAAAATCATCTGGCTTGAACTTCGCAGAATACATGGGGTAGGTTGGCATTCCTTTCTTCAGTGTAGTGACATCTTATTCGCCTGTTTGCACCTATCCGTTGTCCTTAGATCATCCGCATAGCTGCAGTCGAATAACGTAACTTAATACCATAGAACCGTTGATTTGCTACAGATTCATACTCCTTCATGGCCATCCAACGTTCTGCTGCTGACGCCATCAGAGTTACCTTTTCCTAGACGCATGTCTTGACTAAGACTAGGGATGCATCTCTTTCAGAGAACAATTGCACCTCTAGATACCAACCTGGAAATTTCTTGTGACACGGCGCGGTACATACAGCGTCTAACCTTCTCAAATGGTCATCCATCTGGTACTGGTACTGGTCAGGCTCATCGTTGTTTAACTTCGGTTATCCGGCGGGAAATCGTGTGTCAACGTGATTGTACCGTATATATATATATATATACATATATATATATATATATATATATATATATATATATATATATATGTATAATCACGATAGATATTCGAAATATATCCAATAATTTTAAAATCATTTCATTATAGATATGTTTTAGGCTCAACACTCGTAGTATTGATGCTAGCACGGTGTACAACGTTCCTTTTTAAATTTAGCTTAATACTAAACCTTCCAAATGTGTTAATGTTTTAGTATCTCATAAATTTTTCAGTTCTTTTATCATTCGCCTTGGAGACCTCACTGTCAGATTTTAAGAAATTACAAAAGATAAAATCACTCCGCGTTACTCCCCATGTCACAAGAATATATCCTCTGTAACTCAAATCTATTGATTCATTACACACACTCACGGACAATCAAATATATATATATATATATATATATATATATATATATATATATATATATTTCCCCCTCGTTGCGCCAATATTTTAATCGTTTTTTTAAACGTTAATAAACTTTATTTTAGTGTCCTCGTATTTTTGGCACATTCAATAGTTCCCCATCAGAACTCTTTACTTTCGACATAGTATTATTATTTTACGCTATCGATTTTCTCCTGATGAGATGATAGCTGAAAGAGCTTTCGAGAGATTTCCGCCCATTATATTTAAAACAGTATATATATATATATATATATATATATATATATATATATATATATATATATATATATATGTATATATAATTTACTAGCTGAACGCCCGGCGTTGTCCGGCCATACAATACACTTAAACATGATAATTTATGCTGATTACATATGAATTATTATACAATCAATCCTCTGTTGATTATATCACGAGGAATAATTTGCCCGGTGTACTAATTCGAAAAAAAAATTTTTTATAGTAATAATCATGTCGTTCATCAAATTTCTTCTGTGTTTGTTTACAACATCATGTCAGCTGATATTTGGGATTAAGGATGAATGCCCTAGAAAGTCACTTCTGATTAATGCTTAGTTATAATATATACGAACGAACAAAATGATTTTCAGCGATTTTAAATCGTAATTCTTCTTTTATCGTAAATTTAATTCATTAATAAGAAAAAATTAAAATACAATTGTTGGTTACACCTGAGCTTTGACAAAGGGTAATTCGACTTGTAGTCGAATTCACTACCACTGAGTTTACTTCCAGATGTCAGTAAATCTGCATTTTTTTTTAAGAAAAAAAATAATTTGTTGAGATTTTATTATCTCTCTTCTCGGTGTAACATAAAATATTCCCCTGTGAATATTCGTTTTTATCTATAACAAAGACTATTTTTAGGATCAGAGTTTTTCGATTTTCGAAACTTATCCGATGAATTTATCTAAAAAACATATATTAGAACATTGCCAGACATGTGAATCACCTTTGTGTGAAAATTGCAAAAGATAGGCGTAACTGTTTTGGAACTTATGAGGACGAAACTCACATACGCACACACACACACACACACAAGTGACTTTTATATAATAGTAGAGATTATATAAGTATACTTTATATATATATATATATATAAATTTATATATATATGGTGATTGTCACTTTTTAACAGAAGCAGACCATCTTTCCCTTGCTTTATTGTTGATTACTCATTCATTTTCATGTATTTTTGAAATATCTTTATTATTATTATTATTATTATTATTATTATTATTATTATTATTTATATCCACATATATGCAACGTATACACACATACATATATACATGTGGAGATGTGATCAAGATGCATCAATTTCTATTTTCTGTGGGAACGAATGTGGCTCTTCAGACCAGCCCTGCTCTTACACAGTCTGTTGCAAAGGTCACACTTAAGCTGACATTGAGGGATGCCAATTGGTGCTGTTCTACTGTGGCCGCTCATATGACGCTTACGGCCTATATATATATATATATATATATATATATATATATATATATATATATATATATATATATGCGTATGTACATAGTTTTTAACGATCACAGCTCAACTAAAATCTAATAACAATCAAATATTTATCTTCATTCTCAAAACGTTTTGTTACTGTTTTCACACCAAAATCCATCATCAAAGACACAATCCATGTTATCTACATAGTTATCTCTATGTTATTTCTTAATATCTGCGTAGCATTTCGCGAAAAATATCTCGTTTGTTTAGCAATGTTTATTAAATTATACGTGTATTTAAATACTTGCGAGGATCAAAACGAAAATAAATACATCTATAATTCACTAGCGGGACCTGTTAAAATTCCACAGTGGAATCTTCAATATATAATATATTGATGTTGTCATTCTATGTTCAGTGTAAACGGCGACGCTCTGATATTATTGTAGCTATTTTGTTAAAATTGCAAAAGTATTTATCTAAGCTAGCACGAATATTTTATTTCTGGCAGGTTTCGTATATATTATTATAGAGTTAATTTTCTATCGATTTTTATATATTATAAAGTTGCGATTTCAAAAATAAAAAAATATATATCCGTATGACTTGTGTGCATTAGCTTGAATCGAAACCGAAATAGAAACTCTGAATATATATATATATATATATATATATATATATATATATATATATATATATATATATATATAACTTAAGTTCCTTGAGCTATAATCGATACAGAAACCAACACTATGAAGAATTCTTGGTAAAAAAATGTTATAGAAAAAATAGATTACTGGAGTGCCATCAGTTATAGTCGAAACCGAAACCGGAACTTACGTAGAATTTTTGATAAAATTATTTACCAAAATATAGATGTCTTAAGTTCAGTTATAATCGAAACTGAAACTAAAACTTATGAAGAATTCTTGGTAAAAGTAATTATAACAAAATATGGAAGTACATAACAATTAAACGACCCAGATGGAAGCGTGACACAGAAAATAACACACGTTAGCGTATTAATATATAGATAATGACACTATTAACATTAATACGAGGTGTATTCAATAAGGTTCAAAACAGTTTCATTGAGAGTACATACATGAAACTCTAATCCCGTTCGAAGAAATCTCCTCCGGTTACAGTATACTTGTTGTTCCGTTCCAACGACTTCTGGAAGACCCTATGGAAGCCATCTTGTATGAGCGTGTCAATGACCCTTGTTGCAATCTCTTTCATTTCATCAGTTTTCTCATAACGACAGCCTCTAAGGTTTTCCTTGAGCTCAGGGAATAACCAAAAGTCAATGAACAAAGTCTGGACTACATGGAAGGTGAGGACCTGTCTTGATGCCCATCTTAGTCAAATAGTCTGTGACAAATGTAGAGTTGTGGACTGCATCCTCGGGACAAACTTCACTACAATTTCCTTTTTAGCTCCCATTTTAAGTTTTTTTCTACTGATATATATATATATATATATATATATATATATATATATATATATAATATATATATATATATAAAACTGAATGTCTGTGTGTGCGTGTCTTGTCACGAATAGGGTTGACTATTTTAGAAAAACTAATTACATATAATGATAGAAGATGTATCGAGACACAGAAATGGGTATGTTTGATCTGTCAGAACGGTGGTTCATTAAAATTGTGGGGTCTGCGTTCGCGCCTGGCCTCCATAGAATGGAAATAGACATAAACTTTAATAAAGACTTTTCATATCTATCTGCGTAAGTATACTTAGATAATAATGTTTCAGTTTGAAGAAATATGGTATAATAAAATCATGGGGTGTTCGTTCGCACTTGACCTCCATAGAATGGAAATATGTCACAAAGTTTAACAAGGTTTTTTAATATAGATCCACAGAATAGTGTGATAAGTGTTTCAGTGTGAACAGGTATGATATAATAAATTATGGTGTTTATCTATTTTATTGTTACTTTCATCATATTTTGCTTCTGTTGTGATACCCCCAAATTCAACCCAAAATTACAACACTTCCTTTTCATAACCTGTCATACTTTCATAAATCAGAGTCCATTTTCTGCAGGCTGTTTTTGAGCCCAGTCAATGACGGGTACTTTTGCTAGTATATATATATATATATATATATATATATATATATATATATATATATATATATATACTTCAGAATAAAATTATCTAACAATCAACTGGAAAAGAAACCTGTGATTATAAGTCTTCAAAATATTATTGGCAGTCACATTCTATAAGTACTATCCCATCTAAATAATTTTTAATTTTTTAATCTTTTCTTTTTTTTTCTTTTTTCGTTTTTCGTTTTTACATATCAGTTCAGTTTCTCTTATTTGCGCAGCCTATCTACTGAATGTGGTTTTATTTTAATTTATTAACAATTTTAGGTTATTTTGGAGTGGAATTCGAAGCTCATGTTCTATAATTATAAAAATATTAAATATATTAAATTATATGTTTATTAATAAACAGATCCATCGGACCTATATAATAAAAAAAATTTAAATAAAAATTTTTATTACCGGGCTCATTATATAAACAAGGAAAATTGCTCCAGGAATATGCTTACTTCGGACCATTACTTTGTGATGTGGATTACTCAAAATACAGTTTGGATCACTTTACCACACTGCTATCAAAGACATTCACTTCGGATTTTACCATGCAATTTGGATGCGAATTTTTATATCCTTTCATTAACTTCCCTTACTCTATGATATTTAAATACTTAAAAAAACTTTTAATTGTGATTTTCCATGTCTCACTGACTTTAGCAAATAAGGTGTAACTATTATAATTATTTGCTAATGTTTTCTCCTCTGAAGAGATTGTAGACATCGAAATCCTATAGGATAAGGAGTTAGGATACTTCAAATGTATTCTTTGTCTCACATAGAATAAAAGTCTTTGGATTTGAAATTTACCTATTTCACGTCATACATTTTAAAATTTATTGACTGACTCAAATTTGATATATGTATATATATATATATATATATATATGCATATATATATGCATATATATATGTATATATATATCACAATTTAATAAACTAAAATACCGTAAAATCTTAATTTTACTTGAAAATACTATTGAAAAAAATAGTCTTATAAATTTCAACTGATATACATTATTGCACGTAAACATAATAAAATTAAAACAAAAGTCATTTTTCGTATTAATCAAGTCAAAATTTCATTTTTTTTCTTTTACTTTGCTTAAACCGTGTTTAACAAAAGCACTTCACTATCAACACATAATAATATCTAAGTTTTTTTAATAACTAGAACATAAAAAGGTCGCATAATAAGTAACTGTTGCAAAAGATAAGAAAAGTGATATTTCATAGTTAACAACAAAAATACTTTGAAGCTTAGGCAAACAATAGATTTTTTTAAAAACAGGCAAAAGTTATAGTCGTTGGTTTATTATAAGTTCTTTATGCAGTACCTGTGGAGTAATGTACTAATCTGTTAATCGAATGGAATACAATAATAGTTAATTAGCTGCATCTATATGTATACATGTATTCTCGATATATATGCATATATACATATATATAAAATGAAAATTACAATTACAATATATATGCATATATTCCACTTAGCTAATAAATAGCTAATTAAGTAATACGCAACATATATTCTTTGGCAGACTGATGTTAAAATCCGACATATTATACATATGTTTCATAAAATGTGTGCTATGAAAATTCACAAAATTTGAAAATGTGGTCAACAAAAGAAAAGAAAAGGGGTTATTCGTAAATGCCAATAATTGAGTGGTAATTTCGAAAATGTTGATTGAAATTTAAGCGCCTTGAACTTAGATTAAAATTCATTACATATTTACGTTAAGCGATAATACATATCAGGGAATCAGTCCAAGTGTAAAACATGATTTAGCATGGCTACGGTAGTAATAATAGTAGACGTTTGCTTCAGTTTCTTATCCGGTAAATAATGGCAGGTTTGGCGTTGCTTGGAATTTCCTGTTGAGACAGCTGGTGTTCACATGCGCCTATATTTACATCTACTCCCACAATTATATTAGACAAGATTATGAATACATATTACATATATGCATATATGAATAACACTAACACTTAGGTGGTAATGTTAGGACGAAGCGGGTGTCGGCAGAAGTGACACATCCATGTTTTGATGTCGTAAAGTAGATAGAAATAAACATAACGAATCCCAAGACCATGAATGCGCGGAAACTATTTTATTTGATACGAGCAAACTTGTTAACCTAGCTATTCACAGGAAAGTTGATATTCTTGAGACATCACAGGCCAAATATGTAATTATTTCTTACTCAGGGTTGTTTAGTGCAAACAGGGATCCCACTTAGTAAATGTAAAACACTTAAAGAAAAGTTTGGTACACTCAAACTTATGAGAAATCGCAAACTTTAGCTTAACCGTTTTCATACCGTTGTTCTTTAATGTAGAGTTGTGGACTGCATCCTTGGGATAAACTTCACTCAAATTTTCTGTTTAGCTCTCCATCTGAGTTTCCTGCCACTGATATATATATATATATATATATATATATATATATATATATATATATATATATTATCAAAATATTTTTATGTGCAATAATTTATATCAGAATTTACAAGGCTATGTTTTCATAGTTTTTCGAGTAAAATTCATATATATATATATATATATATATATATATATATATATATATATATATATATATGAATTTTACTCGAAAAAACTGAAAACATAGCCTTGTAAATTCTAACTGATATAAATTATTGCACATAAAAATATTTTTTTACATGTGGTGAAGCTATAATTTTATTCCAAATTCGATTTTGATATATATTTGCACTAAACAAACTAATACTTCATGTATATTGTTTTTACATTAACTCCTAAAAAAGTATGTACTCTGCTAGCTATAAGGAACTTATATTTAAAAACAATTAAATCCAAATGTAAATTCTATGGTCGGTAACATAAAAGTTATGATTAGTGTTTGAGGGATATAGGACCGATAGCATACAACGTCACCTCCCGTAATAGAAAAAAAAACATATCACAAAACAAAGCAATTTATTTTGTTTTGTTTCTTTACAATTTAGAGTTTGTTTTTTTTACCTACGGTTGTAACTTTGTTTGGTTTAGTGACTACGTTTGCAATAAAAACTTCTTTTTTAAAAAGTTGATATAAGTACTAAAGAAGTAAAATATTCTTCAGGCTTTTCCTTTAATTGATGTCCGTCCGTTCGTCCGTTCGTCCGTTTGTCAGTCCGTATTTTTCTCAGTAACAACGTTTTGGAATTTTTGGAAATTTTGTACAAACATTAAACATGATACGAGTATAAAGTAACAGAACGGATTTTCCGGGAAAATTTCGGTTGCCCTCTTAGAAGTTCCTTTCGAGTTAAAATGGATAAAATTGACACTTAATAAAAAAAATTTGTTGCCTTGGATTTTTATAAAAATTTCCATATAATTTTGTTTGTCTATATTTCGCGATAATTCTTGGGTGTGCCGTAGGGGCTCTTTGAGGGCTGTCTTATTAAATAAAACACTCCATTTTGGGTACTATGTTACCATATTTGTCCAAACTTTTCTGTGTCTGTCTATTTAGTAGTTTTGCATAGGGCTGAACTCAAATTTAAATATTTTAAGGCCTTGGGGACTTTGGGGCTAAGTGAGGGGGGGTTAGGGTTAGGGTTAGGGTTTGGGCTAAGTGAGGGGGGGGCAAGTAATGGACTTAGTAATTTCTTTTTTGCATGGTGCAGAACTCAAATTTACATATGTTAAGGCCTAATACTGCACCGTTTGTTCCTTTTCACCAGTATTTGGGGATTTGGGGGGCTAAATGGGAGGTGGGCAAATGCTGAACTTTTTTTTTATGCCTCCTTTACGGTGCACTCACGAGGGGCCATGCATGCTTCCCTTGGTTTTTTTTATTGTTTTTAAAGAAGTCTCGGCGTTTAAAGTAGTAAATAAAAGATGAAGGGTGGTTTTAATAGGACGGTTAAAAAACCATGTCGGAACAAGAAAACCAGAACAATATAATTCATTTAGTTTTGTATTATATTTAAAACGATTGTGAGCGTATAGGGAATGTTTTAAATAATAAAAATGAAGATGAAAAGTAAAAAGTGTAACAGTAACAAGATTCCGAAGTCTTGTATTAATGTATTCGCATTGTTTTTTTTTTTAACCTTAAAAACTATTTGGACTCTTCAAGATCAATTACTATATAAATTAGTTGCTTTTGTGTTGTATCTCTACTCTTTTTGTATGTGTTACCTCTATTTTCATCTTGATTGTGATATTCAAAAAATGTTTCTGTTAATGTCGGGAACGTTTTAATAGAACGTTTACTATGAGAAAACACAACCATCAAGATGAGTCATGCGGTGTATCAATAAGTAAACATATTCTGAAACTTATTTTTGTTTGACAGAAAACATATCAATTAAACAATGTTCCGAGGAACGTTATCTAAAAAATTCTAATAAAACCAAAAACTTATAACTATAATATAGTGCAACTTAATTATCTAGATACGACTGATGTTGGAAAAGGGGCCCAGAAAAGGTCGTGCACCGGAACATTTTTTCTTCTCAAGGATCTTGGTCTCATTCACATCAGTCGCAATCTTCTCTGGAAATGGGATCGTCCATTTAACGATCTGCTCTTAGTGTTCTCGTGTCACAGCTCGTTCTGTCTCCACCACAAAATTGTCTTGTACCTATTTACAATGCCTCCCCACGTGGCAGAGTTAGACACCAGGGTCGTTTTTTAACGTGGAGAAAAGGTCAAAAATAAAAAATTGTTTCAGTCGAGAAGGACTGTTCCTCCACTGAAAGAGGACAAGAAATGGAAGTGCAGCATCTGAAGAACAAATACTACACTTTGATCTTGGCCAAAAGGCCAAGAAATTGTCTTGTAATACTGCCTTCAAACCATGGCTTACCATGGACAAAATTCTTCATTAGGACTGTATTATTTGCCACATGTTTTGGAAAAATGGTAACAATCTTAGTATCTTTCGCTTTTTTATACTTGTACACAATGCTTTTGAACTCGTCCGGCTGCAACAAATAAGAAACTATTCTTAATTGCTACTCCGACCTTTTATGCAAAGCTTACTTAGACCATGTAAGCAAATTCGAAAGAAAAACAAAACGTATATTTCTCGACACGCGCATAAAAAATGTGCCCAAGTAACAGATGGAACATATAACCGTGTAAATCTTTTAGTTCTTAATTTCTATCTTTATCTCTACTATTATATAAAACTCACTTTTTGCGTGTGTGGGTTTCTTCCTTATAGGTTCCGAAACGGCTGAGCTTATCTTTTACAAATTTCACACAAAGCGTATGTATGATTATAGAATCTGTCAGTGTTCTTAATGATGTTTTAGTACATAAATTCATCTCATAAGTATCGAAAATCGAAAACATCTGATCTTATAAATAGTGTTTCTCTTATAGATAAAAAGAATTTTTACATAGAAATATTCTACTTTACACCGGCCGGTGTAACGTAAATTTTTTTCCCCAGGTAAAAATCCTTCTTTTATATATAAGCGAAAAAAGCCTATGTTTTAAGATAGGCAGGCCTAAATATAAGCTGACGTTCGATTGTAAACAAATACAAACGGAATTTGATAAACGACATTATCGTTTTTATTTATTTATTTTTTCAAATTTGTCCACCGGACAAATTATTTTTCGCAATATATAATAATCAATAGAAGATAGATTCTATAATCATACATACGCAATCTGCATAAATTAAATGTGCAAGCGTATTGTACGACCGGGCAACGCCGGGCTGTCAGCTAGTCTATTATATTTAATAAAACAGTAGAAAAATGAATTACATTATATAGATTGTTTGTGAAATATAATGAACACATTGCATGTTATTAAGACAAGCAAACATCTGCTCCAAGTGTAAATATAAAAAACGAAGAAACATATGTAACAGTTTTGGGAAATAAGGAATAAGATGCCTGGATAATGTAATATAACAACATATCAAACCTTTATATTTCACGTACTTATATAGTCATTTAATCATTGTTACGTAGTTTCGGTAACCGAATTTAAAGAATGCATTTGACTTTTCGAACACATACATTCATCTGTCTCTCTTAGTTTCTTCGTTAATTCTCGTTAATCCATCACTAGTGTGACACCTTGTTAAAAAGATTTCGTAAACTAATCCCATTGCTAAACGTATATACTAGCTATTTTCTGCTCCGTCGCAATCATGGGGTCTCACTATAATGTATAATACAAGCATGGGTGGCCGGCGTGTCCCGGGTGTTTGGAGGTGTGTGTTGAGCAAAAAAATAGTGGTAGTAGCAAAGCAGGCTCCAACCTGTACCGGGAAGGAGAAAAAGAACGGAAAAAAAACTTGACGTATTTGCTGTTACGACCACCGCAAAACCGGAAGTTACGTAGATTTAAATAAAAACTAGACAATCAAAAAGAGGGGATGACTTTCGAAAATATCGGTGGAAAAAGCGACCCCTCCCTGTAGAAAAGTGCCTAGCTGAGGGTGAAAAAATTAATGTTTTTAGCCAATTTTTCGGTATTGTCGTCTGAAGGGGCGGGCTTCAAAACGATTCTGATCTTGTGAAAATCCGTCACCTATCTCGAAAGTTTTAGGCAGACATGCAAACATACATATACATATTTATATATTGGTAGCTCAAACTTTCGCTCCAAACCGATTAAAACGCTTATCCTATCTTTGAAATCCCCTTTATGTAAAATTTCAAATGTTTAGACCAGAAATTGTCTGAGTAATTTGGTAGAGACCGCAGAGGCCAATTATTTTAAACTTTGACCCCTATTATAACCCCTTGGTTTGGGCTCAAATTAAGTTATTAAGTGAGATCCAAGTTATTAAGTTGGATCCATGTCCAAGAGAACCTATATCTAAAATTTCAAGTGTTTCTGTCCAAAATTGGCGAAGGCGTTTGGTAGAGTTCTCAAAGGTAAAATCGTTGAACTTTGACCACTAAACAGCCAAATTTCTGGCAGAAAATTACAAAGATTTTCCGAAATCTCCATATCCTGTATATCAAATTTCGAGTCTGTAGACTGAAAATTGGCAGAGTTATTCCGTAGGGAAATGTACACAGACACACACACACACACATACACACAGAGATACACTTTCACTTTTATAGATATATAGATAAGTAAGTTAATATAAATATTATCCACCGACAAAATGAAAAGATAAAGTCCTGTAGGATTATCTCATGATGACAGAAAAGATATTTCAATTAACCGCCGTAATCCCTGAGAGAATCGCACTTGCAATGATTTTATTTTACGAACTTAAGGGAAAATTTATATACATATATATATATATATATATATATATATATATATATATATATATACTTCATAAGTGAAACAGCGAACAATACAATATAATCAGTACTATATATTAGGTACAATATAATCAGAACTATAATATAGAATAAAGGGGGAAGAAAAAAGGGGAAATGGGTAGTTGTTGTTTTTATTTATAGTTCTTCAAAACATAATTAGGTTTTGCAAAAGGAAGTAGAAAACAAAAAGCATCAATGTTAGGTGCATTTTGTCTCAGGAAGCCAATATCTTCAGACGACCTGATCTGGGAGCACTAGAGAAGCTAGAGTTACTAGGATATTGAAAATAAACCAAACATTCGACTTTCTCTTATTTACTAGTCTTATACTTGCTGCGTTACAGGGTCGGCATTGATTTTCATTAAGTTTTATTATATCAGTTAAGGCTCCTCTTATATTTTTATTGTTTGTGATCTTCTCTCTTTCATTTACTACTCCCTTCTTAGGTATCTTTTTCAAGACCTTTGCTTATGCCTGTTTTATGTAGCCATGTTTGATGGTGCCTAACATAACATGATAAATAAGGGTTGCCAACTGTTTTAATTTCGACTAGTTCTTATTGATGGTTTGGTCCAAACTAGTTTTTATATTATACTAGCTTAGGTGTGTGTTCAGTAAAAAAAAAAAAAAAGTGGTAGTAAGCAGGCCGGCTCGAACCCGTACCGTGAAGAAGAAAAAGAACGTGGACAAAAAACCTGACGTTTTTGCCATTGCGCTCATCGCAAAATCGGAAATGGCGAAGATTTAAATTAAAGCTAGTCAATCGAAAAGAAGGGGTGCCTTTCGAAAATATCGGTGAAAAAAGCGACCCCTACCTGTTAAAAAGGTCTTCAATTGAGTGTGAATGAATTAATGTTTTTAGCCAATTATTCTATATTTGTCGTCCGGAGGATCGAGCTTCAAGACGATAACGATTTCTTGAAAATCTGTCACCCCTGTTGAAAGTTTTAGGCAGACATGCAAACATACATGCATACATACAATTAAACAGGCAGGTGAGATTTTTGTTAGAGAAAGTATAGAGTACGAAATTAGGTACTTTCGTACATTGCCATCGTCTTTTAACTGATGAACTGTGTTATATGAAATGTTGCTTCGTGTTTACAGATTTTTATAAGGATGAATTAAATTATAAGCTTTTTTAAATGTGAACCTAACTATTTGATTTTAATATTCTCAGAAACTGTACACGTCAGGGTGAAGCATGTATAAAAGTATTTAAAATATTCTTAAAGATTTAAAACATTTTACATATGAAATTTCGTATATCTCAATTATTTTGATTAAAAATACGAACCTTATGAAAGTCCATGTCCCTAAGTGATTGTCTAAGGAATAATTGAATTATAAACTTTTTTTTTGATAATTTAAACCTAATAACGTTATTATAACAATCTCAGAAACTATGTGAACAATATGTAAAAGCACATTATTCATTAATTTATATATTTAGTTTACATTTACAATTAGGTTTCATCAGGGATTATGTATAAACTGTCTTTATTACGTGTATGGAACAGAAAATAAATCAACCAAATTAGGCTAAAATACCGCAATATTTTCGCTTTATTTGTATTTAATATGTTTATAAACTTATATCTATATATCAATAAAAGTGACATGTTTGTGTGTGTGTCTGTCTGTGTATACCGCCCTACCAAATAACTATGTGAATTTTTGGTCTACAGACTCGATTATTGACATAAGGGGACTTGAGATTTGGGAAAAAATTTTAATTGGTTTGCGACCAGAAATTTGGCTCCCAAGCGGTCAAAGTTCAACGATTTGACCTTTGAGAAATCTACCAAACTTTTCTGCCATTTTTGGGTTTAAACCCTTGAAATTTTAAATATAGATTACTTGGTTATGTGTTATATAGTTATTATTATTATTATTATTATTAGACGATACCACTTGTGCGCGTATGTTACGTGAGTTCTTATTAGTAAGATATGAGTCTTAGTGAGAGTTCTTGTCTTATTACATATGATGTTGTATCTTAGAGAGAGAGAGATGTTGTTGTAATGACATTTTATACACAGACATATAATAACAATACAATTTACCTTTTTGTAGACATCACAAACACAAAGATGAGCTTTATCACAAAACACATGCTGAATTTATTTCCTCACGACCGGTCGTTCCATCACCAAGAATTCAAAGTTTCACATTTTAATTTCTGAAGTGACGTCTCGCTTCAGACGTCTGCATGTCTCTGAGTTTTCTCACTGACCGTCTCCCCTGACTGTCTCTCTGACTGTCTCTGCCTGTCTCTGACTCTCTCTCTCGACCAACTAACTCCCACTTGCTATATTGAGAAATCCATGCATCCCGGCCACGTGAGCAAAATTCACGTGTTTCAACATGCGCGACTTTGCACGTTTTCGACATTGATTTCCCAATAACCTATTTTCCTTGTGTTGTTTCCACAAAGGAATTTAACCTACATATCTAATTTATTTAACTCATATTTTATTATCCACATTCTTTTAACAATTGAATAGTTTATTTATTATTTATTTCATCCGAATTAACAATTTACTGGACATTCCATTTAAACCTATTGTTCTTTAAAACTTATGTCCAGGGTTCGATTTCTGCTTTCTCTTATTTCCATTTTAACTAATCTCTCTATTTTTATACTTACATGAACAGGGGAGAGCCCTTATCATGTAACATATGGATCTAACATTATAATTTTATTTTAGCCCAAAACTATAAATGTTAAGGAGTCACAATTGGGGAGAAATTATTTTTTTAAATTTACCTCCGCGGTCTCTACCAAATTACTCAGCCAATTTGAAATTTTACATAAAGTGTATTCAGACACAGGACAGGCTTTTCAATCTTTTTTTGCTGAAAATTTGGCTCCAAGGGGTCAAAGTTCAAAAGATTTTACCTAGTAAACTATTAAGCCAATTTTGGGTCTAAACATTTGAAGTTTTACAGAATAGGTATTCAGACAGGCAGCAAGCTTTTTAATACCTTTTTGGGCGAAAATTTGACTGTCAAAAGGTCAAAGTTTACAGGGGTTACCTTTGCAGACTCTATCAAACTCCTCCGCCAAGTTTGGGTCTAAACACTTGAAATTTTAGATATAGGTTACTTGGACATGGGTCAAACATTTTAATTTAATTTGAGATCAAAACAATAAATGTTAAGGAGTCAATATTAGGGTCTAATTTTTACAAAATGACGTCTGCGGTCTCCACCAACTTTCCTCTAAGGTAGTTAAGGAAGCCTATTATATAGAAAGGCATTACGGTACATATGCATACTTTTTAATATATACATATGCACATTAAGTTATGAACAGTACACAGAGCCCGAGCAGAGCCGGCAAGACTACTAGTAAAATGATAAAATAAATCATTTTAATATTGGCGAAATACTCTCTTTGTAATTTCGGTACTTATGCACTTATTGTACCGTACTAAGTAATAACGTAATTATTTAGAAATATTTATATGAGGAGAGAATTTTTTGTAACTAATATCTACTTTCACCTAATAATCTAATAAAAGGATAACGTAAAACTTGAAAAAACTATTTCAAAATATTTTAATAAGTACATAAGCACCGTTATTTCGTGAGACAATAAATATAATGACAATTATTTTTTCATTTGCTTTTGTGGTTTAATCAATAATTTTTGCGATACTACACATAATCTGTATTGTTTCCGATCGGTGGAAGATAACTTTTAGGAAACGTAGATTTTTTTTTTTTTTTTTTTTTTTTTTTGCTTTGTTCTTGCATTAAGAAAGTTCTTTTTGAACCAATGGATTTTTGTCACATGAAAAACCGAACTAATCCTGTCTTTATATTGTGAGACGAATGAATGAGGAAAAATTCTTTTTAAGAAGGCACAGGTGAAACGTGAACCAATCCAGCGGAATCTTTCACGTTTTTTCTAATGGCTGGAAATACTTGATGCTTCGTCAAGGTTATCAAGGGTTTTCTTTTTATTATGACGCCATCACTGGATGGGTTGCCTACAACGGCTTAAGAAATGCTATCAAAAGAAGGATAGACCGCGCCAGTTTCCCAACCTGGTACTTTTTTTTTACCTCGCGGTACATAGAGCGCCTCGCCACCCCAAATGGTCACCCATCTGGTACAGGCCAGGCTCAACGTTGCTTAACTTCGGTCATCTGGTGAGAACCAGTGTGTCAACGTGATTGTTCCGTATATTTAATTATTTGTATATACGACACAATCACGCTGACACATCGGTTCTCGCCAGATGACCTAAGTTAAGCAACAGCGAGCCTGGCAAATACCAAACAGGTGACTATTTGGGAAGGCGAGGCGCTGTATGTACCGCGAGGTAAAAATAACAGGTTGGGAATCTGGCGCGGTTTCTCCTTCTCTCGAGGGTAGATAAGCCTCTCTTAAGCCGTGACAGGCAAGCCATCTAGTGTAGCATAAAATCAATAAAAATAATTCTAGTTCTATCTAAACACACCAAATCCTGGTGAAAATGAACATACGGTGCAGTTTTAGGCCTTAACATATGTAAATTTGTGTTCTGCACCATGCAAAAAAGAAAAGACTAAGTTCATCATTTGCCCTCTCCCCTTTAAGCCTCAGAAGTCCCAAATGCCTTAACATATTTAAATTTTAATTCAGCTCTATGCAAAACTGCTAAATAGACATACACAGAAAACTTTGAACAAATATGGTAAAATAGTCTCAAAAACGGAGTGTTTTTATTAGCCCTAAAAGAGCCCCTGTATAGATGACGTATAGACAAAGAAAACTATATAGAAATCAGTTAGTTACAACTTTTCAAAAAGTTTTATAAAAATCCAAGGCATCAATACTTTTAATAAGCACAAAAGTGTCCATTTTAGTAATTTTAACCCGAAATATATCCCTAGGGCGGGGGCAACTGAAGCTTTCCCGGAAAATTCGTTTTGTTACTTGTTTGTGTTAAATTTCAAAAAATTCCAATGTGTAATTATTAAGAAAAGTGTGGACAGACGTACGGACGAGCAGACGAATGGGCAAGAGTGAATTTACAGGTACACCCCTTTTTGTGGGGGAACCAAAAATCAATAATTCAATTCTAGTTTAACTTTACTTGTATTTCTTGTAAATTGTAATGGATTCCAAAATAACACAATCTCAAAAGGAAAAGTAATGTAGCATGTGTTTAGTATAATTAAAATCTTAAGGTAAAAATGTTCATTTACTTAACTATAATCTTAAATCATTATAACTAAGGTTCAAATTAATATTGTTTTGCATATCAAGCAATAATTTAGGTCAAATTTATTATATTTAATTTAATTTAAGGCACATCGTTAAAATTGTCGGAATTCCATTGTGAGTTATATAATTTTTTGTGCATTTTAGCAAATGATCAATACAATATTTTCTATTTGGATTTCGTGAATCAGAACGAGGATCTATTATCAATTTTGTCAATCGCTCTTTTCGTTTTTCAACACAGTGTATTTAATATCAATGTATATAATTTTATCTGGTTTATTCTATTCCGATTTTTAGAATCGGAAATGTTATTAGCACAATGCATATTTAGAACGACGAAACTCGTCGAATAAAAAAATAAGTAACCTCAGAATATTGATGCCATTTACGAAATTACAGCGAAATGAAGATTTAATAAATATATGTATTATGAAAATTATAACATGCAGTTAATAATACATAAAATATTCTGCACACAATAGCATATTCTTGCCTTTATTCGTTCCAGCTAGATGGATTTTTATACTTCTTATTAATTTAGAAAGAGCGGTTGCTTTTAAAGCAACGCACGTGGAGCGTATAAACTTCATGCAGCGCACGTTTCCAAAGTAATTCATTTCCCTTATATATATGCACACACGCACACATACATCGACACACACATCGACATCATGATTCTTTGGGGGTCCAGAATTTATATATCGCAATCATGTAGGGAAGACTTTTATAATTCATGATTAAAAGCGTTTTAAAATGAAGTAGAAGCGGTGAGGAAGTAAGAGAAAAAAGGGGAGTCAGATGACCGGTTTCGCCCTTGCTTTCTCAAAGCTGTATCGAGAGATTTTTTTTAAACGGGGTAATCGAAAATATGTAAAATTTAAAATAAAATAACCTTGCTTTACACGGTCCTGGATATGACCTTAAACTATATCCGGTGGTGAGGCTCCAACTTGCGGACTTTGGAGAGTGTGGAGCCAAACTTTAATTGCCATTGCTCCCAAGTCCACTCTGACTCGAAGCGGTAGTAGCTGTTAGGGTCTCAACTATGGGTTAAATAAAAACCGACTTGAAAAAAACATATTCTATAAAAAAAAATGTTTCTTCTGCATTAAATCACCTGAAAAAGGTTGATATGCCGTAAAGCAAAAACAACAAACAAACCAACCCTGCGTTACTTTACGTGTGGGGAAAAAAATGGAAGAATTCATTAAAGTAAAGCAATATTATATATACAGTGCCGGCAAAAAAAAAAAGGCCGCACTTGTAATTTTTTCAAAAACTGCAAATTTAAGCTAAGTTTAATGTAACTGTTTAAACAAACTTTACCTTATTTGATTCGACTTTTATTCCTCTATAATTTTACCTGTTCATATTTAACTTTTAATTGAAATATTCTAGTATTCACCTCAATTTAAAAAATAACTTCAAATTGAGGAGGCAAAAAGAAAGTCTGCAGCAACAAATTCGCTTAAAACCAGCTTAAATTATCGCCCCTAAATCAGTCTTAAATATTCATCCACAGGCAACAAAGCATCTCTAATCGTAATTGTTGTTGTTTCAGGTTATACAACGTAACATTTAGTCCATATGCCACGTCATTTTCTTAGTGATCGTCAGGAGCTCATTAATCTCCAGTTTTCATGATTATCCAATCGAGAAATCGGCCGCAGATTGAAATGTGATGAGAAAACTGCACGAAAGACTGTGCAAAAGCACCAAAACACCGGCAGTGTTCGTGATGCCCCTAAATCTGGTCGTACTAGAGTTACTTCTAACAAGGAAGACAATGCTATTAAGATCCGTAGCCTAATAAACAGATTTGAAACGGCTCCCCACGGTGCAATCTTGTTAAAAAGTGCTCTCTTTTTACTGTCAAGAACAAATTAAAGGAATTTGATTTGCGAAGATATGTTGCAAGACGCAAGCCAATGATTTCTGTAAAGAACAAAAAGCGCCGTCTGGACTTCGTCAGATGCAATGAAGATCATGACTCTTCATATTGGTCAAAAGTGCTTTTTAGCGATGAAAGCAAGTTCAATAGTTTAGGCAGTAATGGTAGGCAGGACGTCCGTCGGAGGAAAGGCGAAGAATTTAATCCTAGGTGCTCAGTTTCAAGGCTGCAAGGTAGTGGAGGTTCAGTTTTGGCGTGGGCATTATTAGTACCAATGGTCCAGAGACTATAGTTCGCTTGCAAGGTCGAATTAATTCGACCAAATACATTAATATGTTGACTGAGCATTTTCTATCCTTCTTTGGTCGAAATTTGGATGATAATCCCATCTTAATGCAGGATAATATTCCCATGCACACAACTGGCAATGTCAAGAGGTTTCTGGAAGAGCATGATATTCCGTGTTTGGATTGGCCTGAACAATTTCCAGACCTACATCGCATCGAAAACGTATGGCATTACATCAAGCAAAAGCAACGCAATGATAAAATTCTAAATTTGGAAGAACTATGAACAAAAATTAAAGAAAAGTGGGTTGCCATTTCCCGGAGGTATTGCTGCGGCTTAATTCAAGGAATTCCCAACCGATTGCAGGCTTTCAAATTGCAGAAGGGCTATGCTAATAAATATTAACTAGTTCATTGTGTTCCAATTGTATTTGTGTTGCACTAATGCCCTAAAATTACATTTAAATAACAATTTACCATTTTGCAGGCTTTCTTTTTGCCTCTTTAATTTGATGTTATTTTTTAAATTGACGTAAACACTAGAATATTTCAATTAAAAGTCAAACATGAACAGATAAAATTATAAAAGAATAAAAAGCGAATCAAATGAGGTATCGTTTGCTTAAACAGTTACATTTAATTTAGCTTAAATTTGCAGGGTTTTTTTTTAATTACAAGTGCGGACTTTTTTTGCCGCCTGTATATATATATATATATATATATATATATATATATATATATATATATATATATATATATATATATATATTTCTCAATTTGGAAGTGTTATACTCAATACATTTTTAAAAGTGTGGTAACAATAACCCATACATCGATAAATTGTTACTTGCTAAACGTATAAAATAATGACAGGTTAACGAAGTTTTCTAGCTCGGTAAAGGGATCCAATCTACTTTATATCAGTCTTGCAACTCTCCGCTATGTACTTATATTAATTACGAATGTTGGGTATTGCACCTTTTCATCGTAGAGTCTCCGAAAGTGTGCTATTAGTAATAGCAAGCGGTATTTGAAAATATTTATAACCGTTGAAAGATATAAGTAGGGTTTTAGTAGCATCCAACGTTAAAACAATTTAGGTTTCCATTTCACTAGAGACTGAAGGTTAATTTCTACAGTTTTAGCTATCGCCTCAGCTATGCATTTCCGTATGTCAAGAATAGATCGTGTTATCGTCTGCAAATATTCTGTCAATAAGCATTCATATGTCAAGTTTTACCGTCCTAGTTTAAACAGCTTTATTCAGTGTGTGTGAAAGGTGTTCCGGGATGACTATGAAAATATTAGCAATCAAGCTGGATTGCCAAAACCCATGCCATTTGTTAGAAAATGTTTAAAATTTACGAGGAGTTTTACTATCGCATGATCGATTTATGAATCAAAGTTATTTGTGAATAACAAAATAAGCTTGATGGAGCGATAAACTTTTCACCGGAATGTTTGAACCTCGCTACCACGGACTGATTTTTATCAACTGCTAAGACAGCAAGACTTGGCAAGATATTTGTTGTAAAGTCGAGAGAACCCTCGTCGGATCAGAAGTTTATTTAGAAGAGGTATTGTCCGTCTGACATGCTTTTGATGTGCCAAGTTTTTTATGATAGAGTGATGACCAGATCGTCGAGTGTTGCTTCAGTTCGTAATGAAAAAATTCGAGATGATTAATGGAGTCAAAAATGAAGTTAAAAGCAAATCGAGGGACACGAAATCCTTTCCAGCGGATAGCTTGCATGCAGAATCAGGTCCGAAAGCGGGAAAATTGTTGATTGGCCATTATCAACCACACTATTATAGATTTTCCAGAAATCGCGACTTCCGAATTTTTGTTACCCCATGCTTTATTGTGGTTATCTCATTATAAGTACACTTATCTTCGGCAAAGCAAATCTTATTAAATCGTTCCAAAATGTTGCTATAGAAAATGTTTAATATTGCTAACAATATATACTGGCAAGAGGGGCAACACAAAACGTCCGCTGAATTTGCACGTTTTTTTTTTATTTCGTTTTTTTTTCTGTCATGATTTTCGCACAGATGTGTGGACACGCCTTGACACACTACCAACCCCTACTCCACTGTCTTGTGGGTGCCTTTGGTTGGGCGAAGACTATGTGAACAAACCCCAAAACCAAACATCACTGCCTTGTGGGCCTTATCACAGAAAAAGGCTAGGAGATGGAAACTCTGACTTCAAATCCTACTGCTGCGTTGCAGTTTTCCCTAAAAGGTTATGGAACATCATCCAGAAAGAAAAGGCGTAGTAGCGGACACGATAGGGCGACTGTTTACCTCGCTGAGATTACTTTCGACTTGAAGCTGCGGCCTCCTTTGCTGCCAGTCCTCGCGGGTTCGCTCCACCGGACGTGAGCATTGGAGATTCAGAGGCTGTCTACCTGCTGCACAACAAATACGGCACCTTAACTGCGCAAGCAAGTTTGGAGCCAATTTGGAAAGTCCTGTGGTGATGGAGTGAGACTACGCCAACACTGAGGGATAAAGCACTGAGGCCACAACTAGTCATCGTCAAGATTAACTGACTGCATGATGATAATGATGATATATATATATATATATATATATATATATATATATATATATATATATATATATATATACTAGCAATTCAGTCCAGCTTTGCTCGGGCTCTATGTCCTGTTCATAATTTTATATGCATATGTATATATTAAAAAGTGTGAAAATGTACCGTAATGTCTTTCTGTATAATAGGCTTCCTTAACTAACATAGAAAAAAAACCATTAAAAACCTTACCCCCAATATTGACTCCTTAACATTTATTGTTTTGGGCTCAAATTGAATTAAAATGTTTGATCTATGTCCAGGTAACCTACATCTAAAATTGCAAGTGTTTAGACCCAAAATTGGCGGAGGAGTTTGATAGATTCGACAAAGGTAAACTCTGTAAACTTTGACCTCTTGCCAGCCTAATTTTCTCCCAAAAACGTATTAAAAATCTTGCTGCATGTCTGAATACATTGATGTAAGATTTCATGTTTAGACCCAAAATTGTCTTAATAGTTTGCTAAAGACCCCAAAGGTAAAATATTTTGAACTTTAACCCACTGGAAGGAAAATTTTCAGCAAAAAAAGATTAAAAAACTTGCCCTTTGTCATAATACACTTTATGTAAAATTTTAAATGTTTAGAACAAAAATTCGCTGAATAATTCGGTAGACACCGAAGAGGTCAATTTTTTAAAACTTTGACCCCAATTGTGATCCCTTTATCTTTATTGTTTTGGGCTCAAATTAAATTATGAACTTAGATCCATGTTCAAGTAACCTATATCTAAAATCCTAAGTGTTTCGACCCAAAATTGGCGGAGGAGTTTGGTAGACTACCTAAAGCTCAAATCGCTGAACTTTGGCCCCTTAACAGGCAGATTTCTGGCCGAAAACCAATTGAAAAGATTTTCCCAAATGTCAATACACAGTATGTCAAATCTTGAGTCTGTAGACCAAAAATTGACAGAGTTATTTCGAAGGGAAATGTACACACACAGCCAGACACACACACACAGACATTTTCACTTTTATAGATATATTAGAATTTCAGCCCGGCGTTGACTGGGCATTTGGATGTGTGTATTGCGCAAAAAAAAAAGGTGTAGTAAAGAGGCAGGTTCGAACCCGTACCGCGAAGGAGGAAAAGAACGGGGAAAAAACTGACGTCTTTGCTGTTACGATCACCGCCAAACCGGAAGTTTAGTAGGTTTTAATTAAGGCTAGACAATCGAAAGGGGAGGATGACTTTCAAAAACATCTGCGAAAAAAGATACCCGCCCGCTGTAGAAAATACCCAGTTAAAAGTGAATATACGAGGGGCGCGTAATAAGTCCCATTTCCCATAGCAGTAGAGCAACGAAACTTGGCAGTTATTAGTATTTCTCTACATAGGAACAACCCAGAGTTATGCATTTCTCCTATCGTTTGATGCAGCTATGGAGACCGTTTTTGTAGAACACCCCAGGTTGGTCCTCCAAGGCTGCATCATCTGGGAAACGCTTTCCTTTCAAAAACAACTTCATGGTTGGGAAGAGGTGAAAGTCAGAGGGTGCAAGGACAGGAGAGTAGGGAGGATGGGGATCATTTCATAACCACACGCCCGTGCTTCAGATCTGGCGACATGCGAGTTGTGGACCGGAGTGTTGTCCTGCAGGAGGAGGGTACCTTTGCTGATCTTGCGCCGCCTCTTGATTTTGATAGCTTCCCTTAATTTCCTCAAAAGTGAAACATAATAGGCTCCTGTAATTGTGTTACCCTTTGCCAGGAAATCTGTCATCACTACTCCGTCCTGGTCCCAGAAGACTGTGAGCATGACCTTGCCAGCAGGGGGGCTGAACCCTTGCCTTCTTTGGAGGTGGTGAGTCCAAGTGCTTCCACTGCATTGACTGGGCTTTGGTCTCTGGATCATAGTGATGGGCCCAGGTTTCATCCTGTGCAATTAGTTTTTTGGAAACTTTGGCTCATCTTCTTCGCACATCTCCAAATTCATCCTCGAGCATTCGACGCGTTCTCGCTTCTGGAATGGTGTGAGCAACCTGGGAATCCATCTGGCAGACACCTTATGCATATGCAAATGGTCATGAATGATAGTTGCCACAGACCCTGTACTAATCTTCACATCCTGGGCTATTTGGCGAATAGTAATGCGCCGATCTTCCAAAATGGCAGCCTCAACTTGGCGGACAGATGCCTCATCAATGGCAGAAGGGGGGGGGCGACCTGGTTTGGGAGCTGTTTCTACAGATTCCAGCCATGTTTGAATTGACGATGCCAGCGTTTTAGAAGGTCATAGGATGGGGCATTATCACCATAAGTTTCTTTCATTTCATCAAAAGTCTCCTGTGGTGTGCTTCCTTTCAAATACAAAAACCGACTCACTGCTCGACATTCCACAGGCTCTATTTCACACCTTACTTAGTTCAAACACCTGTATAGCAGAAACCACAATTAGTTCCGAGCTGTAATTTGCCACATAACCCGTAGAAATATAAATCATTGTACATGCAAAATTTCAGCGAGATCAGACAACTAGAAGTGGGTCAGAGGCATTACTTATTGCACGCCCTCGTATTAATGATTTTAGTCAATTTTTCTATATTTGCCGTCTGAAAGGTCGAACTTCAAAACGATACTGATCTTGTAAAAATCCGTCGCCTCTGTCGAAAGTTTTAGGCAGACATGCAAACATTCATACATACATACAGACATATGATGATTGCAACGTCTTGTCAGACGAGTGCCACTCCCTCAGACACTGAAAGTTCATGAGCCCGAAAAAAGATGTATAGTCCTGCCAGCGAATTCACATGCTCAAGCAGACATGACACTAAAGACGGTCATTGTTATACATACATATATATACACGCACACACATATCTACATGCGTACATACACAATATGCACACATACATATACATACACACACATGCAAACATAAACAAGACGGTCATAGGTATACATACCTATAAATATATACATGCATACATACATACATACATACATGTCTATAGGCATACGCTCATATATACATATACATACACAATGCATAATACACAAACATACATATACATACCCACATTCATACATACACATGTACATACATATACATCCACATATACAAACACATACACACATATACTTACACATACATATACGTACACATATGCACATAAATATACATACACTTACCTACATATACATACACATCCATATATATGCATTAATACACATACACACATACATGCACACATACAAATACATATACATACACACCTGCATACATACACATACATGCATATACACACATACAAGCATACAAACATTTATAAATGTATATATGTACACACACAAACATATATACACATAGACACATATACATACATATACACATAGATATAAATACATATAAACACACATGTACATATATTAATATACACACACATACATATATAAATATACATGCACATATACATACATAGATACATATAATGATGGCAGAATAATTGTTACATGCATCCAGCATTACAGGCGTACACACGTCATAGCTTTTTTATCGCCAGAGGACTTTTTTCTTTCTTTTTTTTCTTTTTTTTATAATAGACAAATACCTGAGGGAGTATCTATACAAAGATGGTGTTACATAGTTTTAGCTTTGCACGACAGCTAAATCTCTCTCTCGGTTCAAAATGTTGACATCCAACAACAAGCAAGAGCAAGATAGCCAGCAACAAGTCAAACTGCAGACCAGCTTAATGCGGGTACTGGTCTCCTGCTTTGTCTTTTGTTTTTTTTAAATAAAAAGTTTGGTTGAGACAAACACTTTTGGAATAGTAACTGACGATGATATAAACACATTCACACATTGTTTCACAAATAAACTCAACGACGTATAGTCAAAATGTAAACAGTTCACCGACATAAATCAAAGACATACAGACATACATCTTGACATACAGACATACATACATGCATACATATATATGTACATACAATCTATACGTTGGTATCTAAATATTTTCGACCCAAACCGATTAAAAAGCTTGCCCAATCTCTGAATACCCTTTATGTAAAATTTCAAATATTTAGACCAGAAATTGTCTGAGTAATTTTGTAAAGACTGCAGAGGTCAAAGTTTTTTTTAACTTTGACCCCTATTATGACCCCTTAACATTTATTGTCTTGGGCGTAAATCAAGTTATTAAGTTAGATCGATGTCCAAGGAACCTATGTCTAAAATTTCAAGTGTTTAGATCCGAAATGTGCGGAGGAGTTTGGTAGAGTTCTCAAAAGTGAAATCGTTGAACTTTGACCCTTTAACAGACAAATTTCTGGCCGAAAATCGATCATATCGATTTTCCCAATCTCAGTACTCTGTATATCAAATTTCGAGCCTCTAGACTAAAAATTGACAGAGTTATTGCGTAGGGATATGTACACACACACACACACACAGACCCGTTCACGTTTGTAGATATATTAGCATTTCAGCCCGGCGTAGCCCGGGTGTTTGGAGGAGAAGCTGAGCAAAAAACAAAAAAAACGTTTTTTTTTAATTTGACCCCTATTTTGACCCCTTAAAATTTATTGTTTTCGGCTCAATAAAGTTATTAAGTTAGACCATGTCCAAGGAACTTATATCTAAAATGTCAAGTGTTTAGACCCAAAATTGTCGGAGGAGTTTGGTTGAGTTCTCAAAGGTCAAATCGTTGAGCTCTGACCCCTTAACAACGAAATTTCTGGCCGAAAACTGATTACATCGATTTTCCCAAATCTCAGTACGCTGTATATTAAATTTCAAGTCTGTAGACTAAAAATTTACAGAGTTATTGCGTTGGGAAATGTACACAGACACACAGACAGACAGACGCACGGACACGTTCACTTTTATAGATACACTAGGATTTCAGCCCGGCGTTGCCCAGGTTTTTGGATGTGTATGCTGAGCAAAAAAACGGTCATTTTTTTTTTTAATTTGACCCCTATTATCACCCCTTAACGTTTATTGTTTTGGGCTCAAACAACGTTATTAAGTTAAATCCATGAACCTATATCTAAAATGTCAAGTGTTTATACCCAAAATTGTCGAAGGTATTTGGTAGAGTTTTCAAAGGTCAAATCGTTAAACTTTGACCCCTTACCAGCCAAATTTCTGGCCGAAACCTGATCACATAGATTTTTCCAAATCTCAGTACTCGGTATATAAAATTTCCAGTCGTAGACTAAAAATTGACAGAGTTATTGCGTAGGGATATGTACACAGACAGACAGACACACAAGAATACACACAGACACACCGATACGTTCACTTTTATAGATATACTAGTATGGGTGCCCTGCGTTGCTCGGCTGTTTGGAGGTGTATGCTGAGCAACAAAAAAAAAACACAAAAAAACGGGAAATTTTTCAAAGGCTAAATCGTTGAACTTTAACCCCTTAACAGAGAAGTTTCTGGCCGAAAACCGATCACACCGATTTTCCGAAATCTCAGTACCCTGTATATCAAATTACGAGTCTGTAGACTGAAAATTGACAGAGTTATTCCGTAGGGAAATGTACACACGCAGACAGACACACAGACACGTTTACTTTTATAGATATATAGAGAGACTAGCATTTCTGCACGGGGTTGCCCGGATGTTTGGATGTGTATGGTGAGCAAAAAAAAAACGGTCAATTTTTTTAATTTGACTCCTATCATGATCCCTTAACATTTATTGTTTTGGGCTCAAATCCAGTTATTAAGTTAGATCCATGTCCAAGGAACCTATATCTAAATGTCTGGCCGACAACCGATCACATACATTTTTTCCAAATCTCAGTACTCTGTATATCAAATTTTGAGTCTGTAGACTAAACATTGACAGAGTTATTGCGTAGGGAAATGTACACAGACACACAGAAAACAGACACACATACACGTTCACTTCTCTCTCTCTCTCTCTCTCTCTCTCTCTCTCTCTCTATATATATATATATATATATATATATATATATATATATATATATATATATATATATATATATGTAAGTATATAGACTAACAAGGTGTCCGGCGTTGCCTGGGTGTTTGGATGTGTATGCTGAGCAAAAAAAAACGGTCAACTTTTTTTAATTTGACCCCTATTATCACCCCTTAACGTTTATTGTTTTGGGCTCAAATAAAGTCATTACGTTAGATCCATGTTCAAGGAACCTTTATCTTAAATTTCAAGTGTTTATACTCAAAATTGTCGGAGGAGTTTGGTTAAGTTCTCAAAGGTTAAATCGTTGAACTTTTACCTCTTAACAGCCAAAGTTCTGGCCGAAAACCGATGACAAAGATTTCCCCAAATCTCAGTACCCTGTATATCAAATTTCGATTCTGTAGACTAAAAATTAACAGAGTTATTGCGTAGGGAAATGTATACAGACAGACACACAGACACGAACACTTTTATAGATATATAGATAGATACACTAACAGTTCCGCCCGGCTTTGCTCGGGCTTTAGTTATTGTTCATAACTTTATGTGCATATGTGTATATTAAAAAGTCTGAGTATGTTCGGTAATGCCTTTCTATATAAATAGGCTTCCTTAATTACCATACAGAAAAGTTACTAGAGAACACAGACGTCAAATTGTTTTTAAATTTGACCCCAATTTTAACTCCTTAACATTTATTGTTTTGGACTCAAATTAAAATGTTTGATGTATGTCCATGTAACCTACATCTAAAATTTGAAGTGTTTAGACCAAAAGTTAGCGGATGAGTTTGATAGAGTCTACAAAGGTCAATTATGTAAACTTTGACCTCTTGCCAGCCAAATTTTCCCCCAAAAACTGAATCAAAATCTTGCCACATGTCTGATTACCCTTTTTGTAAAATTTCAAATGGTTAGACATAAAATTGGCTTAATAATTTGCTAGAGATCACAAAGGTCAAATCTTTTTTTTAATTTTGACCCTTTGGCAGCCAACTTTCTTGTCATAAACCGATTAAAAGGCTTGCCCTTTGTCTGAATACCTTTATGTAAAATTTCAAATATTTAGACCAAAAATTCGCTGAGTAATTTGGTAGAAATCGCAGAGGTCATTTTTTTAAACTTTAACACCAATTATGACCCCTTAGCCTTTATTGTTTTGGGCTCACATCAAATTATAAAGTTAGATCCATGACCACGTATCCTATATCTAAATTTTCAAGTGTTTAGATCAAAAATTGGAAGAGGAGTTTGGTTTAGTTCTCAAAGGTCAAATCGTTGACTTTTGACCCATTAACAGACAAATTTCTGGCCGAAACCCGCTTAAATAAATTTTCCCAAATGTCTATACTCAGTATGTCAAATCTCGAGTTTGTAGACCGAAAATTAACAGAGTTATTTGGTAGGGCAGTGCACAGAGACGGATAGTGTTTGGAGGTGTATGTCGAGCAAAAAAAAAACGGTCAATTTTTCTATATCTTAAATTTCAAGTGTTTAGACCCAAAATTGTCGGAGGAGTTTGGTAGAGTTATCAAAGATCAAATCGTTGAACTTTGACCACTTAACAGCGAAAATTCTGGCCGAAAACCAATCACAAAGATTTTCCCAAATCTCAGTACCCTGTATATCAAATTTCGAGTCTGTAGACTAAAAATTTATAGAGTTATTGCGTAGGGAAATGTACACACACAAATGCACACACAGACACGTTCAAGTTTATAGATATATATAGATATATATATATATGTGTGTGTGTGTGTGTGTGTGTGTGTGTGTGTGTGTGTGTTCGTGCGTGCTTGGGGGTGCTTGTTTGCAAGTATATTTTTAGATATGCTTAGTTAATCCTCGGATTTCTAGCACTGAGTGAGGGAGCATAGTCGGTAAAACAACAGATATAGGCTTACGTATATACACACACACACACACACACACACACACATATATATATATATATATATATATATATATATATATATATATTACAATAGAAAAATGCGAGCATGAAAAGTAATATGGTTAAGTTTAAAAATGGAAAAGCAAAGGACTAGTTGTTAAAACTGGAAAAGAAAAGCACAAGATATTTTAGTAAAAAATATAACAAATTTATAACTTAAAATATTACAGAAGTAAGAATTGATTATAAATATTACAATATTTTACGTTATAAATTTATTGTATTTTTATTAGAATATCTTGTCATTTTCTTCTCCAGTTTTAACAACTAGTCCTTTACTTTTCTATGTTTAAGTTTGACCATATTACTTTTCATGCTCGCATTTGTCTATTGTAATCCATGATTTTTCCAGCCTTTCAATAAATTCACTTGTTTTTTGTTTAATTTCAGTCTTATTTTTTTCATACACATATGTAATAACAATGTACGGCACTGGTCTACTTTCAATAAAATCCCACTAATTATCTCCCTTTCATTCTTTCATTCTCTCTGTTTCACTTGTCAATTCTCTTTTCGCGAGAGCGGTGAATTGGTAGCAGCAGTAGTCGTTGAAGCGACGTGGTTGCTATTGAAACCAGTCATAAAAAACGCCGCTGATCTCCTTACGTTTTTTTTTACCATTTTGAACACCAGTAAATTCATCATAAGTTTTGTTTTACTGAACGAAAATTGAAATTTTTTTTCACAATATAGCTGAGAAGGTGATCTATAAACTGTAATAAATGTTTGAAATTTGGTCGAAAAATGAGTGAGCGGTGAAGCTTTAAAGCAGTTTTAAATGACTAAAACTACCGTGTTTGAATTATATATGTGTGTGTGTGTGTGTGTGTGTGTGTGTGTGTGTGTGTGTGTTAATACCTACACAGTTTTTAAAATGCAATCATTTAATCATTTAAATTAAACGACGCCTGGAAAATCTTAATTTTTAATAAATACAGATCTAAACATCGTATTATAACTATATTGACCTCACTGTTAATTTCTATAAAGTTTTAGGTATAAAAAATAGTTTCAATTTCCTTATTGTTTAATAAAAAGCATAAGTTGATGTTTAAAATGTAATGCTGCCAATATACTTAAGAACTTCTTTTTGGCATTTTCGAATATTTGGCTGTAATTATAATTTTCATATGAGGAATTTACTTAAAATTGTTTTGATAAAAATTATTCTAAGATAACATCACCGACCAACATTGGGTGGATTAATATCCGTTTAGTATGAAGCCAATTCAAGCTCAACCTCTATCCAAGTAGAAAGTCACAAAAAGTAGTCCCCTGTAAAATAGAACGATGACACGATCCAGGAACCCTGGATTTCTATGTCTGAAAACTTTCTTGAGAAATCAGGCAGGTGTTGGTATTTTTGTACCATATATATTCATCCTACAGAAATAATTGGAGAATGTTATTAACAATGCAATGGCGGGAAGGTTTTGCGTCATTTTATCAATTTTTGTTTGTCATATATTTCCCGTAGGCTTAGTCTGCCCCAATAATTAACCTACCGTTTTGGAACAGTTTCTGAAAAAAAAGCTATAAGACAAAGTAAGAACGTTTGAGTGTGCAGCTGCCTCCTATCTGTTACTTTTCAAACGAACGGTTATGACATCTCAATATAACTTATTAGAGACACTTCATATATCTATCTATCTATCTATCTATCTATCTATCTCTCTCTCTCTATATATATATATATATATATATATAGATCTCTCTCTCTCTCTCTATATATATATATATATATAGAGAGAGAGAGAGAGAGAGATAGATAGATAGATAGATAGATAGATAGATAGATAGATAGATATATGAAGTGTCTCTAATAAGTTATATTGAGATGTCATAACCGTTCGTTTGAAAAGTAACAGATAGGAGGCAGCTGCACACACATATATATATATATATATATATATATATATATATATATATATATATATATATATATATATCCTTTCGAAAAGATAGTATTCCCACCACAGAATATAATATGGTAGTATACAGATTTCATGGTCAGTGTGAGGCTGACTACGTGGGACATACTATTCAGCATTTGGAGGTGAGAATTTCCCAACATGTCCCCCCTTCGATACGTAGGCACAAACAATGGCCAACTTCCGGGCGTTTACATACTCATAGTTCGGCCATTGGTGAACACTTATTAAAGTGTCAACTCTGCACTGGAGGCTATTCGGATGGAGCATTCTCCATTTTACACAGAGCCCGCTCGAGAATACATTTGAAAATTCTCGAAGCAGTTACAATTATTCTACGGAAGCCAACTCTGTGTAGGCAAAAAGAACACACCCATAATCTTGAACTTATGGGTGTGGTTTGAGAATGCTTCTCTGTTTCTCCAATCCTCATTAATTTCACCCCTCATTCGCTAATTTTAGTCTTTAGACCTCGATATATATATTTTTTTTTGCTCTCAAATTGCCGATGTTACTGCTGAAAAGGATCGGCCGAAAGACGTCTTCCGTTTATTTAATTCTTTTTAGCCCCCCCCCCCCATTTTTTTCATACGTTTTTCCCCCTTTATTCAGTTCAAATAATTTTGAACTACATGTTTTGGAGATTGATTTTAGACTTTGTAGTGTTTCTTGATTAAACGTCAAAAAAAAAAAAGTCCTCAATTTTAATAATGGCATTTGCCCCAGTTCTATTTAAATCCGTGATAAAATTTTGTACCCATATAAATCTTTATATATATATATATATATATATATATATATATATATATACTAGAGTACCCATGACCCGTTGTATCAGTATATGTCGTAGCTAGCTAATAGAATAGTGAGTAAACAGAATTAATCTATAAACGCGCAAACATTGAATGCACGTGCACGCGAAAACAAACGTGGCGATTATTGAAAACAATAAGCAATTTCGCTTGCACGTGCAATCAATTTTTTTCGCGCGCGAAACCAATCGTGGCGACCAGTGTAAACAATACGGAATGCATTGGATAATAAAGGTGTTAATATCATTGCCCTTAGATTAATAAATGAAAAATACTTGATATAAGAGGGGTGTAATCCGTTGAAAAAAAAATTGAAAAAAGGCGATAAAAAAATGCGAGGAGGAGTGTACATTGTACAGGTGCACCTAAGATTTTTATGCCTATTAACAACCTTAAAAATACAACTCAATTGACTAAGTAATATTTAACGGTCAGACCTTTTCAAAGCAAATCTTTAATAAAATGAAAAGTTCATCCACACACAAACGTTTTGAAAATTTTGGAACTTGAAAATATGCTAACGATTGCATGTCTTTATGTCCGCTACGAGACCAAGAAATGGGTACTTATTTTACGTTAAATTTATATAAAGAAAGTAAAAGTGTTAAATTTTTAAGTGTTTTTTTTTCATTCCTTGTTTTATATTATCTTAAACGGCCGTTGAAACGTATTAACCAAAAACGATAGATTTGTATTTCTTTTAGAAGGTAAACAACGCTGGATTAGTGTAATATAATGCATAAAATATCAGCAGAAAGATGGGTGTTTTGCAAAGAGATTAGTACTAACAGCAGCAGTGGCCGAAAACGCGCATATCCAAATTAGGAAGTCTGCGCGAGAAGAAAAATGAAATAACAAGAAAAATACACCACACTGTCGGGAGAAGGATAGTTCGCGTCAGAGAAAATGGATGTGGAAAAAAAGGGACGAGAATGGGCCGGCGTTGGTCGCCATGACTTCGGAGGAAAGAAGTAAAGTGTACGCCGGCAAGATGCACGATGGCTAGAGACTAAAATGGTGTTCAAAACGAAAGTAACGGAAAAAAAAAAGGTTTACTATAAAAAGAAAAACTGCCGACCCGGCTATTTATTTATTTCTTTTTATTTGTATGTAACGGCAATGTTACATTATATTTATTTTGACTGCTGCGACTAGGCTTAAAAGGGTCAATATGAAAAAAAGAAGAAAAATAAACGTTACTGCGGAAAAATAAATTCTCAAAGAGGAGCGAAAAAAAAACACAGTCGCAAATAAAGATTTTAAAACCACGGGAGTGGAAAACAAAAAAAAGAATACTGTACTATTCGGTGAATCCATATGTTAGCTTCTGTTTTTCTTATCTGCTCACTTTCGAGATTTAATCTGCCCTGTCAGTCATATTTTCTTGTTTTATGCGGATCGTGGTTTACAGTCAACATTGTTATAGTGTTAAAAACAAATGTTTTAGTCTTATGGGTCAGTTATGCATTATTAGTAATATTGTTTTATACTCATGATAACGTAGCAAATAGCTTGGTTTGTTTTAGAAATAAATTTGGTATAACGTATTTTTGCTTGAACATATGCTTATAAGTTTGTGTTTTGACTATTAAAAAGGTATCTGCAGTTTTATTGTTATTAAAATAAAAGTTTTAAAATAAAAAAAAACTTGCGTAAATGGTTTGGCAAGACTGGAATAAATGTCTTAACAATTATAACGCGTAAAATGTAAATATAAGTACTAAAGTATGTACTAAAAAATAAGCTGACATTATTTGTATAAAGAGTAGTTATTTAGTTCTAAGTTTATAATTTACTATTATCCTTGCTATTGTGAAAAAATTATAATTAAATATGAATACATAGTATTTTCTTACTTTTTGGAACAAGAAACTGAAAAAGAAAAGACAAGCTTACTTTTAGCACTGGCTATGCTTAGCACATTATAATTTTTTTTTTATTTGCAAGGTTTTTCACCATGTTAGGTGTTTTTCTATGTCGGAATTTAGCCACATGGATTGAGATAAATACGGAACGCTTAAATATTAAAATTTACGTCGTGTTAGTTTTGAAATACATAAAAACAAGATTGTGTGGTAAAACTCTTGACACGAAGGAATTTTTTTTAAACCTTATGACGTTAAGGCGCAGCAACTTGCATTGCCATTGTTATAGAAAGATAAGTGTCCACTAAACATTTGGGGTGCTCAGTTTTCAGTTATACGGATGGAGAATGTAAATAGCAGCGAATTTTTTGCTGAAGACAGCCCGAAAATTGTCGACAGAACTCAATAATGGTTGCATAATGTTACTATCCGATTAAGTCGGCACACGGTTAATGCCTCTGGGTCATTGGGTCAGTTGTAAACCGCAATTGTCTCGAATTAGCTCGTCAAAATGACTGAGTACTTAAAAGACAAAAATTGATCGAAATTGTCTTGAAGAATCTTGCGAAATATGAACTGAGCCGTTAAGAGTCAAAAAAAGGGGCGTGAACTAAAAGGGTTAGATTAACTAGTAATATCTCAAATAATCTCTTTAAAAGTAACTGAGCAACGAAGAGATAAATGAATCATAGAACACACTATAAACATTATATGTAGAAATGTATTTTGGAGCACAATATTATAACATGCGATAACATACATGTTATGAAGACTATCAAGACTATCAAGAAGCAGTAAACTGATTTTAAAGTAAAAATATCCCGTTTCAGTTTGATGAATTTACAGACTCAAGATAAACGAATATCTACGACTATGCAAACCCTGATTTGATTTTGCAATGGTTAGCTGGTTATGTAAAATGATTTTTTTCTTTTTTTTTTTTACATTTGAAACTGTATTCTTGCACAGCCAAGCTGAAACACTTCAACACAACTTCAGTGAAATTTCTGAAAACCCCTACCAAAATATCTCCTATTTTTAAACAGTTCACTGAGTTTTTTTTTCTTTTCAACGCATTAAAAAGTTGCCTGTTAACTTTCAGAAGCATATTTTATATTTTTTATTATTACAAATGAAAAATAGAAAGAATAAATAAGGAAAAAAATTTCTGACGAAAATAGGGTATAAAGCAGAAATATCGTACAGACTAAATAATAAGACATTTTATTTGGATTTAATTATTCATATTTCATTGTGGAAGTTTTGAATTTTATTTTACTTATTTTCTCTTATTACCTCAGGCAGGTTTAATTAAATGCTTGTAAGAAATGTTTTAGAAGGGACGTTATGTAACAAAGTGCATATGAGCGCGGGGGAAATATCTGCAGCGGTGAAGGATGGCTGGCTTGCGATTGGATTCGCAGCAGCAGCGATAAATAGCCGAAAAACACGCATATGAAAATTAGGAAGTGTGCGCGAGAAGAAAAAGAGAATAATGTAAAAGGCGCCATGTGGTCGGGAGTAGGAAATTGCGCATCAAAGAAAATGGATGTGGAAAAATGAGTACAAGAATGGGTCGAAGGAAAAAAGAAAAGTGTACATCGGGCAAGATGGACGATGGTGAGAGACTTTTAAGAAAGGAAAGTGGCGGTAATAAAACCCTTTTGTTAAAAAAAATGCAAACTAAGATTTTTATTTATTTATTTCCTTTCGTTTGTATGTAACGTTACATTAGGTCGTAACAAATACCAAATATTTTTTGAAAAAATGTAAATTGATCAAATAGTTTTTTTTGTTTTATTTTTTACATTAGAAAAACATATTTTTTGTTTTGTTTTAAAATGATTCCAACTTGCAGTGAAATCATCGTTTAAAACATTTCATACGCTGAAAATGTTCCACTCTGGCTTGGGGTAGTTACTAGTCTATAGAATTCAGTATAATAGTGAAATGAAACCAGCAAATATGGGTAATTAATTAACACTTGTTTTTTTTTTTAAGAAATATGCTAATATGCTGCCCTCCATGTGGTTCTCTCGAATAGTCATGACTGAATATATCAAGAAGTTCGCTTAAATAATTTTTAAATAGAAAAAGTATCTAGCATTGGCGCTACGATCAGAGTAAGGGCTTCATATCTAAGTTTGTTGTTAGTTATTCTATCTTATATTCTTTTAATGTATCAATTACTGTATTTACTTTTTACTTAGCTGGCAATAAATTAAATATAAAAGATAGCAGTGTAGTATCTGTTCTGATGCAACACATATTGTTATCGTAGGGAAGCAATTAAATACCAATAGAAATAGTAGGTGTGTCGTCCAGTCTAAAATAACAATATAGTATCTATTCTGATGCTACAATCAAATTTATTTCTCCTTGGTCAATGTAGGGGAAGGAGGTCTAATATTGCCAAAGTTTAGCATCGGGATGGACGTAGCTTAGAATCGACGGGGATCTTCAAGGGGGTTCGAGAGCATTTCTAAGAGCGCTTCAGGCAACTGTCCAATCTCCTGGTACAGAGATTTAGCAACTATTTCGCCAACACCTCCGTCTCAAGGCAGCTAGACCGGCTAGTTGCGAAGAAAGGGTTACGTAGCGTAAGATCTTGACTGGGCTGAAGCAGGTCGTCTGCGACAAATCACCAGGACTTGATTGTCTGCCCTGCGAATTGTATTTGAAGCTGTCGCCCATATATATCCAGATTCTGACGAATGTGTACAACCATTAGTTTTATGAGGACTCGATCCCGTGTGAAGTCACCAAGGGAGTGATCACATTATTGAAGAAGCGATACCTCCAGGTCCGTAGGACAGGGATGTACACTGTCGGCCTTGTTCTACATCCTTGCATTGGAGTCGCTACTTTGCGAGCTAAGGAAACGGGAGGAAAATCCGGTCCTGCGCGGAATCACAAGCCAGGGTCTTCGCATTCGCCAATGGCATTACTATCTTTGTGTCGCGCCTCCGAACAATCGAAGCGGTGACAGGGGAACTCACAGATTACGAAACGATCACATGGGTCAAAATCAATTGCAGTAAGATTGGCGGCCTACGCTTGGGTACCTGGAGCGGTGTGACCAACCTTTGCTTCTTCTTTCTGTTGGGTGGATAGCTCGATTCGAATTCCTGGCGTGTGGTTCAGACCGGGTTTCTAGATTGAGAGGAATTTGTCGGAAGTACAGTCAAAGGTCGAAGCGTCAGTTAACTCTTGGCTTCGAAGGAAACCCGCTTAAATAGCGACGGCGTGCGCCACTTACGTCTTTCCTCTCATCATCTATCGGTTAGCCTTACTTCCCTTGCCTTTGAACAACCTCAAGCCTTCCAAGAGACTCCTGTCTTAGCTTTTATTGGACAGGAGAGGCATTGGGTTCGCAGACAGGTCTGGATTCAATGTCCGTGTGAAGGACCCTTGAGAATGTCCGACTTGGCATGCCACCGGGGCGTCAATAGACTGGCTTTCCTGAGTCGAACTTAGAGAGAAGATTCTGTATTGAAGCAAGCACTCGATAGTGCCCTACCAGACTTCATCCCCAACCACTTAGTCGAGGGTAGGCATAGGTCGAAAGGCGACAAGCAGTTATTCAGAGACTGCCGCACCGCGCTGAAAAGGCTTCCTTGGTCCAGTTACTTTTCACGGCTTTCTAGAAAGGAACTATACAGGTAACTAGTAAGGGGAGGGGGGCTACTGATGATCCGCTCTGTGGGCGCCTGTAGTGGTCGAAGGAGAAGATTAGCTCCGAATGGTGTTAGGCGCCAGGTACGAGTCATCTAAACAACTAAGTACTTATTTGCCTGGCGTCTTGCCCGGAACGTATTGCCCCTTGATGCCATGCAACACAGTGCCAGAATAGTAGACACTCGGTTGTCCCTGCTCTGGTTCATTTGAATACGAAAGAACCGAGCACGCTTTCCGTGAATTCCGTGAACTTCGACGGTAATGGAGGTATATCAGCAAGGTGACGTCTCGTATCGATTTTGAGCGTCCTTGCCTGCTAAACGTTACTTACATTATTAACAACGTCAAATCGCCGCGGGACAGGGAGATTCGAATGGTATTTCTCGCAATCTTGACTGTAGTATGGATGGTTGTATAGAGAATGTACCTGGGAATAGATCAAGGAATTGAATCTTTTGCTGATCAGGATCTGCTCGCATCCTTCAAGGACCATCTGCAAGTCAAGATCAAATGTGATAGAAAACGATTATATTCCTCGGTTTTGAAAGACGGTGAATAAAAATGGCGATTTTGTGGGGTTTTTTTACATAGGTATCATCACTTATCAAGGCCAAGAGGCCACTCAAGGATAAGGGTTAAAGGGTGTACAGTAGAAATTGGACAATATAGCAATAGTTAGTAATGGAAATTCGGTAAATTTCTTAATAATCAAAAACTTGTTTACGTTAGACTTGAAGGCAACCATATTGTAGTCAGCCGGAAAGCAGGAAAACGGAAGACAATTCCACAGGCGTGCAGTTCTAAGAAAGAAGCTTTGTTCATGGAATCTACGTTTAAGTTTAGGCACAGATAACGAGTGGGGGAATTATTGATTGTGTTTACAGCTAGACGAGTGTTTCTTGTGAAAGTTTGGCGAGGGGGGACCATAAACTGAAGCTCAGTCGACCACTTTCCATGAAAATAACGATACAGCAGAGACAAACTCGCAACATCTCTTCTGTGAGGTATAGGTTGCAGGGAAGAGAAATGGATATCTCCTACGAGGCTACGAAGTCTATTTTGAACTCTATCAAGGCAGGACAAGTCCTTTCTAGCAGCTCCTGTCCAGATGTGGCAACAGTATTCCATCCTTGGACGTACCTGGCTCTTATATAGATAGAGAATTGCATCAGCATGAGATATCTACTGGATCGATAGAAGGATCCGACCATTTTTCCAGCGGTCTTGGCAACAGATTTGATGTACCTGTTCAATTTAAGATCAGGAGTAATGGTCAAGCCCAGAAGCTTGTCAAAACTTGAGGACTCCTCAAGACGAGAGCCATTCATTTCAACTGATGCCAGATGGGGATCAGAACGTTGATGATGTAAAGAGAGAAGCTTGGTTTTAGATGCATTAAAAGTAACCAACCACTCCTTTCCCCACTGTATCACGTGCTTAAGATCACAGGAGAGAGAATCGAAGAGAACTTAATCGTTTACTGACTTAGATGTGCTACCATAGATGGTAGTGTCATCAGCATATATGTCTACAAATGATGTAAGGATGTGATTTGGAAGATCATTAATGTAGATCAGGAAAAGAGTTGGGCCCAGGATGGACCCCTGAGGGACTCCAGCATTAATACTGTGAGCTTCTGATTTTTGCCCATCAACTACTACTCTTATGAACCTGTCAAAAAGAAATGATTTAATAATCGAGAAGACATTTCCAGCTATACCATAGCTAGAGATCTTGTAAAGTAAACCTTCATGCCATACCCTATCAAAGGCCTTTGATATGTCAAGAGCAATTGCCCTAGAAAGGTTGCCTCCGTCGAGAGATTCGTTAATCCTATGAGATATAACTGTAAGCACATCTGCAGTAGATCTAGCAGAAAGGAAACCATATTGTGTGTCACTAAGAAGGTTATTTTTGCTGAGATAGTTGATTACTTCTGTATTTAACAGAGATTCCAGCAACTTACTCATGACGCACAGAAGACTTATTGGCCTGTACTAAGAGGGGGATGAGCGATCACCTGAATTCTGGAATACAGGACATACTGATGAGATTTTCCAGGGTGATAGGAAGCAATTCTCTTCAAGACAACGTGTGTGCAGGAAAAGGAGTCAAGTATGAGTGCGTGTTTCTCGCCTAAGCGTGGCACACGCGGTTTAAAAATTCTGTCCGATCTTAGCTTTTTAGGGAAGTTTTTTACCTTCTTGACACTTAGCTCATAGAGTGGATTAACTCCCCCTCCCTCTCTGGTAATAGAAAGCCCATAAGATTCCCACTCCCATCTTTTTCTTTCATCCTTGGCCTTTATCCTCTAATTTGCACTTATCTTTGCAAGGACTCTACCCACTTTCAAACTCCCCCTTCTCTTTCTTTTCACCCACATTTAGGTCCCACTCCCACTAGGAGAGTGACTTGCTTGTTTTTACCAAACCAATAAAAATGGGTGGTGTATTACTTAGAAAGTGTTATCTGGGCCTTTGTAACCTAGTTTTGCTGTTTCTTGTTTATTTCCCAGTTCCTCGTCCCTGAAATGTTATCCCTGTAAATTATTCAATAAAACGTTTTCACATTTGGGTTTATATTAAACTAGCCTTCGTGACTTTGCAGAAAAGTGCCCAGTTGAGGGTGAATGAATTAATATTTATAGCTAATGTTTCGATATTTGTCGCCCGAAGGGCCGAGCTTCAAAGCGATACCGATCTCGTGAAAATCCGTTACCTCTGTCGAAAGTTTTAGGCATACATACATACATACATACATACGTATACATACATATACATACATGCATACATACATGCATATACATACATACATACATACATACATTTAAACAGACAGGTGAGATTTATATTATAGATAGGACAGCCCCTGGAGAGAATAAGGTATTGTGGTAACTGAGATATTTCTAATAATGAATAAGATACACCATTTTAAATATTTGAGATTAAGGATGACCAACGACATCTATTATCGTCACATTTTTAAAGGTCGTGTGTTGATTTATTTATAATATATTTTTATATTTTGTGCAAATAAATATTTTTATGCAATTTTTATTCTTGCCTACTTCCAGAGTGTCCATATTGGAGGAGCTGGTTTAAACCTACATAAAAACGACCTAGTGTCAGATTTTGTTTTCATGCGGAAGCAAATAAATACTAATAGAAAATACAGCTTGCTTTCGGGTTAAGATCACAGCGTAATATTTGTTCTAATGCTAAAAAACGACCCTGGTGTCTAACTCTGTCCCGTGGGGAGGCATAGTAAATAGGTACACTCAACTGTATTTGTCTTTAGACTTTGGAAATTTTTTTTCCGGATTGCCCTTTTTGGGGAGCTAGTTTTCACCCACATTAAAAACGACCTAGTGTCAGATTTTGTTTTCGTTGGGAAGAAAAATGAATATTAATAGAACAAGTAGGTTTTTAATATCAATGTCAGAACGAGAAAACAAACTATATAGAACACACACACGTATATATATATATATATATATATATATATATATATATATATGCTAAACTGCTAACATATATGCAGATTAAAGTGGTTTCCTCTATTAATCTATATTTCTTAAGAAAATTAATACGGATTTCGCGTGCAATTATTGAGCAAATATGTGCAGTCATGAATACTCAGGAAAACCTAGCGTGATTTTCCATCTTTTACTTAAAACAGACGTAGCTATTTGTTTATCGTCGGCACAAAAACATGGCAATGTTTGCGCAAGGAAACAATAGTCACGTTATCTCGCTTCTCACTTATTGTGTCTGTGTTCAAACGATTCAATTACAATTCAAGTCAACGAAGTGTCTTCTAATATTCAAGTATATATGAGATGAATCCTCTGAAGATAATGTTTTTGTTCATTCATTTTCTTCTCTTTTTCTTTAACATTTCCGTTCTTGATTTTATTTTACTAAAAATTGTCCACTACATACACGCAAGTACATGTGACCTCTGATCTCGTCCGAGTCACTATTTTAATCGATGATGACTAGATGGGACGTTTTACATGCAGTAGGATCCGTTGGTCGCGCTGGTCAGTGTTCCATTTGCAGCTTGTGCTTGTAAGTTCCTATCGCGTCAGGATTGATATGCCGTCGCCTCGCTGGTCGGTCGCCCGCTAAGGAAAAAGAAATAGTGATTCACAATTCGCCAATTTAATGCGCAGAGAAAAAAAAAACAAACTGAGTTTCTTCTATTTTACTGATTAATGTTCAAACGAATGTATATTTATATATATATATATATATATATATATATGTGTGTGTGTGTGTGTGTGTGTGTGTGTGTGTGTGTGTGTAGAATTGCTCTTTACAGTTCACTAGTATTGAGTTCATATAAGTCGACAATTAGTCTTTAGGCCTTCTTTCTTTCTTTCTTAGTTGTGCGACATTCGTAATACGCAGAGAGGGGGGCACTCTCAACATCTAACATCGAAATCGAACTCAAATGAATCTTACTGACTGACTCTCTAACTGTCTAACTGATTTTTTCAGCTCTGCACATGATTATATAGTGCGGGGCAGATAACTTCCCGGGGTGTTCCCTCCAACCAATAAACCACGACAGTGTCACTTCCACCATGTCTAGATTGGTCAACTTTTAGAATTCCCACGCAATCGCACTTGCAAAGGTTGCGAACTCATTTCCAGACCTTCGGAATCACACTGGTTATCCTTAGGTCAAATGAGCTGTCCTCGGGGTGTAAACATTTATTCCCCAAAATATGAATTCGCATTGTTGCACCGCTTCACTACATATGTGTTTTCTCAACATTTAAAGTGACATTGTTGTTGACGGATAAAACAAATATAAATAAAACAGTGATTTATTATTTTGTTATTTTCTCTTACATGGATTTTTGCTGTCGCCCGGGCGCACGATAATTAATAAAGAGTCACGTTTGTCCGTTTTTTAGAGGGAATTTTAAGTTTTCGCTCCCTCTTTTGGGGCGCTCAACCTCCCATTTTGGTCGATCATGTCACGCATACAAGCAAATACATTACTATAAATTATATAAGTATGTATATATATATATATATATATATATATATGGGGGGGAATGTGTTTGTGTTTCTGAATCTAGCTATAACCATCTAGTTAACTTTGTTAGATATATACATATATACATATATTATATAATGTATATATATACATATTATAGATATATATGTATTATATATATATATGTATATAATATATTTGTCATATATATTATAGATACATTTGTATTATATATATATATATATGTATGTTAGCTTTCCCATTCCTAATTCGCCTGAAATTATTTATAATTTTTCTTTATCGCATTGTCTTCGAAATTGTAGTAGTAAAAGATTATTTATAATTTTAAAAATTCAGTAATTTTATTCCAACAAGATTATCAAAATTACTCTAAATTATGACGTTTCTGAATTTTTGAGGTGAGGATTGGTTATTCGTATTATTTTGATTCATTAGACTACTGTTCTCGTCTTGAGTGTGATTGTCACAAGGTTTTGGTCGATGTAACCTCCGACCTTCTTCAAGTGTATCTCCTCGAATCGTGAATGTTTCTGTGGGGATTGGTTATTCATATTATTTTGATTCGTTTTACTCATGAGAACAGTAGTAGATGAATCAAAATAATACGAATAACCGATACTCAGAAATAAATAAAGAGTTTCGCTCGAAATTCCGTTCAAATTCCCGAATTCGACAGAAACATTCACGAGTTCGACAAGATACACCTGAAGAAGGTCGGAGGTTACATCGACCGAAACGTTGTGAAAATCACACTGAAGATGAGAACAGTAGTTCGATAAAGCAAAATAATACGTACTCTAAATTACTTTGACAAAATTCTCGTCCACTCCCTCCCTCTATCCAATGCGATACAAAACATGAGCAAGTTGAACCGGCTACGAAGTATGCAGTTTCATCGGGCTACGAAATCTACAAGTGGTCCTTAATCGCATGTATACGACGTTAGGTATTTTCAACTCTTGCAGGAAGGTTTTGACGTCTTCTTATGTACGAAGTTTGGTAGTCCCAAATTGGTCACCTCTCTGGTACTGGCCATGCTCAACGTTGCTTAACTTTGGTGATCTAACGAGGACAGGTGTCTCAACATGATTATGCCGTACATTAACAGAATTTGTGTATTTCAAATATGTTTCGGAGTTTTAGCAGAACTAATTTAATTATTAATTCGAACAAGAGGATTATATAACGACAACAAATTTTGGGAATATAATATAGCTTTCATCTGTATGTGTAATATTGCTGAATAAATATAGTTTTCACAATAACATGTTTTATTCCATTGTAATTTGAAAATAATATAATGGTCAGCACTAACATTATACTTGACACGTGTTATATTTTTGACACGACAACTGTGCTTTCTGTGTGTGTGTGTGTGTGTGTGTGTGTGTGTGTGTGTGTGTGTGTGTGTGTTTTATATAGAATAAAACAGTAAATGGTGGATTTCTTCTCATATAAAATTGAACAATTAAAATGGAAATTTTTCTTCATGCCTCAACGGGGTACGATACTAAATTATGATACTTGAAATAAAATGTGAATACAAAATCAATTTAAAAGAAAAACGCAATCTGAGTATTATCATAACTTATTTTTTTTTTATATTTTACAGTTTAATGAGTTTGATATTTCTTTGGGATTTTTACATATCACTAAGCGAAAATTTTGCATATTGTTTTTCATGTGTGTTTATGGATGCGGTATTGTTTTAATTTATTTTTAATTATTTTTATGGATATATTTGAATTTAAAAAAAAACAGTTTCTGAAACATATCGCTTTGTTATTTACATCACGATGGAAAAAGAATTTTCTATGTAATTATACACAATAATTTTTGATTATACATAGCATGGCAATTATTACGAAACAATTCATTGTGAATCTATCTAATTAAGTGTGACGGCAAATATAATAATTACGATTTACGATATGCTTTAAGTCACTTTACTTTAATGTAAATAGTCATTTTGTTCTAGTAGCCATTTTGATTTTAAGCATCTGAATAAATGACCAGAGGGAGTAGGTCAATGATTCAATATGCAAAAGGCAAGTGTTTGGGCATTTATGATTAATTCAATAAATAATTACCTATTGTTCCAATTGTGTCTGATAAAAGCCTGACCATATCAAATAATAATTCTGTTTTCAGTCATTAATTTAATATTAATGTTTCTGAAATAATTGTCTATGGCAATATTGAAATAAACAACTGCATTGGAAATTATATATATATATATATATATATATATATATATATATATATATACATATATACATATATACATATTATATATAAGTAAGTTATAAAATATATATGGCGATTAAGCTACACTGAATATTCCGCATTTCATCCACTCTAGGACTCCTCAGGCTTATGCGCAAATTTTGTGGTTGTAAAAACGACAGACAACCACAAAATTCGCGCATAAGCCTGAAGAGTCCTAGAGTGGATGAAACGCGGAATATTCAGTGTAGCTTAATCGCCATATATATTTTATAACTTATTAACTAGCTCTACCTACGTATTGAGCACTTTTGAAGTAAATACTTAAAGCTTACGCATAAATTTATACTTTCGTATATTAATTTTATGTGAGTAAATGAAGTAGTTATATATATATATATATATATATATATATATATATATATATATATATATATATATATATATATATATAGGGTGACCCGAAAAGCACAGTCCATCTCTAATTAGGCCTGGTTTCTTAGTGTTTTGTTCGAATGAAATGAAACTTTGGTCATAACTAGTTTATTATATTCAAAACATCACATCAAAACACAAGTATCTTTTTTCTCCGTTCTACAGCATATGTTCTAGATAGCCTCCATTTAGCTTTTGTTTTTGTGTTTTGTTTGTTTTGTTTTTTTGGTCACCCTCTCTCTCTCTCTCTCTCTCTCTCTCTCTATATATATATATATATATATATATATATATATATATATATATATATATATATATATATATATCACAGTAAAAGACTGAGGGTAAATTATCTATACTATCACTTTTGGGATATAAATACCTATTGAATAATTTCAAATGCAGATATAGGGAGAAATAAAAGAGTGAGAAAACGAAATCGATAAAGACACTGTAAGATGGAGCAGAAGACATAGAGAAACTGAATGAGAGGGGAATATATAGAGAAAAATACATTATTGAGCGTTACAGAGTAACGAAGTAAAATATTAAATAATTAGGTTTGTGTTATATGTAAACAGTTCATATCTTACATTGGTAATTGTAATGTAACTTTTAATGAATCTACAGAAAGACTGCAAAGGAAACATGATTTCTTGTGAAAGCGATTAGCAACCCCGATAGTTCTGGGTTGGTACAACTTGCTTCGGCACGTCATTCATTCTGCCTAAGCATTGTGTATTAAGGTGAATATTAATAAGAAAAAACATTTTAAAAAACTCTACTCCTATTGCTTTGGGTAAGTAAGTAACGTGGTAACGGTACGATAACGCCACCAATCAAAACTAGAGGAATCGGTCATTAAGAAAAGCTTAACCTTTTTTATTTTTATTTTTAGCTACCAAAACAAAAGAAAATCCTTTTCTTCTCTCTTGCAGAACAAAAAAATTTTATTCCCGAGCGTAAGAAAAACTCGGTACTCATGAATTTTTTTTCCACTCGGATTTCTGTGGCTTGGGCTCAGTCGACAGTTGATGAGAACCGCCGAAACAAACCGAGAGAAAAAAAAGCCGGGAAACATAATTAACAACATTTATTTATCGCAAACAAAATGAAATTAACAAAAAAAAAACACTTAAGTGTAATAAATGTTTTTATTAATTTTTTTAACTTTCAAGAATTGTAAGCAAAAATATGTGAATTATTTTGTAACAGTTTATACTATTTATGAATTTTTAATTTTTTTCAAGAAAAGTTGACTTTTATATCGTGCTTTTTTAAATTTTGTTTTTATATTTTTGGTGAATATTTCTACTGTTTACCGTTTTTACAGTTTTTAAGTTGCACTATTGTTTTAGTTTTTATGGGTTTTTTTTGTTATTTTTGTTTCAAGAAAAGTTGCAATAACAACCTACCTTATGTATAATAGATACTATTATAATTATTTTAACTTTCAAGAATTGTTAGATAAATGAAAGCTTTTTTCAATCCAAGTATTTGAAAAATATAAAGTAAAAATACCTTCACTAAATACTTAAATACTTTAAGAGGTGGATTTAGTTTGCTTGAAGCATTGTATAGTATGTAGCCAAATGAAATGTGTAGAAGGCGGTGCAACGCAGAGGTAACCGAAAGACACAAACTGAAGCAGGTGAGAAAGTTTTATTAATACACACGTATTTGTAAGTTGTATTAATAAAACTTCCTCACCTGTTTCAGCTTGTGTCTTTCCGTTACCTCTGCATTGTACCGCCTTCTACAAACTCATTTACTTAAATACTTTATTTTTTAGAAATAAAAAACAATTAAAAAATCGAATAGTTTTATTTTTCCTAACGTTTAAAATTTTATCAGCGTTCGGGTTGTTTCGGCGATTCTCGTCAGTGGTCAGTCGAGCCCGAACCAACGTCATGGGAATCTGAGTCAAATGATGCACAAAGTTTTCTTCGCAATTCATCCTGTTTGTGGAACATATCAACATGTTTCCCTGCAGATAACATCATAGTCGTCTTTAAGTCCAATGTCTTGGAACTACGAAACATATAATTAACAAGTCAATGCCATTATTCTCATAATCTTATAAAAACTTAATTCCGTCTTATAAACCCCTTTTAATTATTTTTTTATTTATTTACTTATTTGCGGAGTGTTATTCTCATCTTCATAGGTGTTGTTGGTAATCAGATGACGAAGGCCAGAGGAACAGTTTGCTGAAACGTTGTGAAAGTCAGATATGTCGAAAGAGAGAATACAGCTGGTATACCTATAAGTCACTTAAGACATACAAGTAGTTTAATACGTTTATCGAAATGTACTCCATGTTCATGACTTGTGTCCTTCACAGGTCGTATCTCATAGACATTACGTAACTAATTTCTTTTTATAGCGTTTACTATGCAAGGTAATCAACGCATTATTACGAGAATAAATAGATGTTTATTTTTGTTTGAAATTTATAAATATATTTGGAAATCAAATTTCATCCTCAGTATTTCTTTTTTCTTCTTCTTTTTTTCTCATGTTGTTGTTGGAGCAGAGAATCAGTAAATGGAAATCCGTTTGCTTTTTTTCACGGTAGTATTTTCACATGTCGGAACGGTGCGTTGGTCACGCGGTATTCACGTTAGAGATGTGTGTTCCTTGATAGAAGCTTTGATTGAGTTTGAATGAAAAAGCATTTCATTTTATTCAAACTCAATCAACGCTTCTCTCAAGGAACACACACACACACCCTGATGTGAATACTGCGAATATATATGCATATATATATATATATATATATATATATATATATATACATATATATATAGATAGATAGACAGATATAGATATAGAAATATATAAATGGATGTACAGAATAATAGATAAAACTATAGATAGATAGATAGATAGATAGATAGATAGATAGATAGATAGAATACACTGTAAATACGTATAGTAGTTATCTGATTTATTTCGATCTGAATATAATCGACTGAAGAAAGTGTTATTATTCTCGTTTGCTTTTATTTGAAACTGAGAGTACCTATATTTTTTCTAACTTTTTAACACATATATAAATAAATATTACGATTTAATTGTAAACATATTATTATAATCGAACTCTTTGCTGTGATTTCTCCCATTAATATCATATATATATGCATATATATATATATATATATATATATATATATATATATATATGAAATTGCTATATTTAGGCAGCATTTTTCATTCAAGCAACCAATTTAAATGCAAGAGAGATACTTTGCTTCATGGTTCTTTTTCTTTTTTACGAATTTCCGTATGATCTTTTGTATATCAAAATCGAAAATATAAATGAAGATTCCATAATTGTATCCGTCACGAATCATCTTTAGCTGTTGAAGAAGTAAAACTGAGAATGCGCGGAAACGGAAATTAAAAAGTGAAAAGTAAAATATACATTAAACCGTGTTATGTGATGGTAAGCTAAAATATATAAAGTCGATTAGAAGTCGATTAAAAACATATGTCTATTAAAAATTAGAGTATTTAAATCAGTAAGATTGTGGGTACTGCTGACAAAATCCGTCCATTACGCGCTTATATTTAAAAAAATAAAAAACAGAATCACAAAGCAAAGTATCTCCGTTGCATGATGAAATGTTTGCTTGAATATATATATATATATATATATATATATATATATATATATACATATATGGACATTATATATACATGTGTATAAATATATAAACATTATATATATATATATACATTAACCTATGTATATATGTATGTAGCTATTATATATATTATATTATATTATTATATATTATAATATACTTTATGAATATTTATATCTATACTATATGTATATTTATATCTACGCTGAAGAGGAGTAAGACTTCGAAACACGTGTGTTCCTAGATTGCTGTTTTTAAAAAATAATAAATAAATAAATACGTCCAAATAAAAAAAATGGGCGATTTTCTAAGAAAAACACCGGATCTCTGAGGCGGAGATGTTAACCATAATATCGTTTTAAAAAATCACCAACAAAAACTACGTAAAACGATAAACGATAAATTGCAAATTGTGTATGGCATCATAGCGTAATGGGTTAGGGCGCTGGACTGAAATGCATAAGTTCCGGGGTTCGAATCCCAACAACAGTCCAGCTACGCTGAAGAGTAGGAGCACTCTGAAACGCGCGTTTCCGTAGGTTACTGTTTTAAAAAAATGATAAATAAATATATATTACATATCATATATGTGTGTGTGCGTGTGTGTGTTATCAGTATTTCACATAGTCATTTATTTTTAGAACATATCCTTATTTAATGTATAATTACTCACCTTATTTTTCGTCTTCAAACTATCTCTTACTTCTAGTTTAACTTGATAAGTGTCCCAGGATAATGTACTAATTCATAGAATAAATTATCTAGAAACAGCATTTTCCTCTTTATAATTCTTTGAAACACTTTGCCAAAACTTATCAAATTTACTGTTCCTACGTTTACTCTCTTTTATGCAGAGCGAAATAAACCAGGCAAATGCCACACGTATCTCCAGTGTCTTGTCTAAAGGCACTGGTCTGTGTTTCATCTTTTCGTGTTACTTCAACTGTTCAAGTACTTATCACTAGACACATCGGGAGCACGAACCATTGAAACAGTCTTATTAAAGTAAAGCAAAGGCCACAGAAATATGCCAGATGCCAAGTGCCCTACGGAAATGAACGAAGAGGAGCCAGCAATCTTCTAAGCCGGAACTACTCCCGCTATTGAGTTGCCATTAAGAACAACAGAGCGCATATTGTTTGCAAATGTATTGCTGGTATCTTTTGCGGAACATTAATACATATAGACAGTTTGAAACTCCCTGCGGGTGAAACTGGCTAAAATATAATCTATGAATGCACAATACGCTATTGTTTGTTTTACCGACCTGCCGGTATTTTCGGTAAATTCGTCTACAAAAGAACACACACAAACACAAAGGCATAAAATACGAGCAGCGTAACACCTTCCTGTTTTAGTTATCAAATTAAAAACTACAAGAGCATTGAAGATTTACATTCAATGTTGTTTATCCGGATGGATATTTAAAGAATATACGATAAAGCAGCAATGCGGAACAGAAACGGCAAATATTACATGAGATTTTTCAATCAAGCAATTACAATGCATTATGAATGTATTATTGTTTCCATTTTTTTTTACTTATAATTAAATAGTATTAGGCTGATACAAAAATAATGTCGTTTTTTGACGTTCAACTATATATAAGAAAACGACATTATTTTTGCAACAACCAAATAGTTCACTGACTTAAATAATTACATTTTAAAAGAAAACATAAACAGAAATATAAACAATTAAAAAAAACACAAAAAACAACATGTATATATATATATATATATATATATATATATATATATATATATATATATATATATATAAAAGTGAAAGTGTCTGTGTTTGTATCTTTGTATCTGTGTGTGTATATTTCCTTATGCAATAACTCTTAAACTTTTAAGTCTACAGACTCGAAATTTGAGATACAGGGTACTGAGATTTGGGAAAATCTATGTGATCGGTTTTCGGCCAATAATTTGGCGAATAAGGGGTCAAAGTTCAACGATTTGACCTTTGAGAACTCTACAAAACTCCTCCGACAATTTTCGGTCTAAACACTTACAATTTTAGATATAGATTCATTGGGCATGGATCTAACTTAATAACTCAATTTGAGCCCAAAACATTAAATTTTAAGAGGTCATAATGGGGGTCAAAGTTTAAAAAATTGACCACTTTTTTTTTGGGGGGGGGGGTCAATATACATCTCCAAATACCCGGGTAAGGCCGAGCACCCATGCTAGTATATATATATATATATATATATATATATATATATATATATATATATATATATATACGTTGTGCGTGTGTGTGTGTATTTCCCTTTATTAGTTCATGGTCGCCTATATGCGATATTTTAATTCATGTCTATGTCATACCTATTATAAGATATCCAATTCTCTATTAGTATTATATTGTATCAAATATATTGTAGCAATTTCAAAAGTTTTTTTTAATATATATGATTTTGGTGCCATCAGCTAGAATCTAATTCAAAGCATATGACACTCCAGCTTTATTTATTACAATTTGATCAACATCTATAAACATACAAAGACTTTTAAAAACAAACGTGGTTACAGGTATATATGTATATTTTCGTATTCGTAGAAATAAAACTTTTTGTCGATATATGCTTGCCAAATTCTAATTTTTGAAGTTTGATCTTACAGCAACTATTTTTACATGCTAAACCCCATATCGAATTTGTTCGACCTCTTCTCTTTATATATATATATATATATATATATATATATATATATATATATATATATTTATATAGAGACATATAGATATACATACACACACGTATGTGTACACATATACAAATAAGATTTCACTTTAGAGGCGCCGAACTTTAAATTAAAGAATATTAAAAAATATTTCATTATATATATATATATATATATATATATATATATATATATATATATAGTTATCCACATACAGTACTCTTTCGCTGTTTCACGGCTCATCATGCGGCTAGACAAGCAACTATCTCAAGCCAGGATCAAAAGCCAATCGCCCTAATGACAGTCGGAAGGCTTATTGGAAAGAGTACTTTTTGAAATTTAAAATTTAAATAAAATTTCGGGCATATGGCCATCGTGGTGAGTGCGTACATGACGTAATCTATGGGTCCAACTTTCACGACAGAAATTCTACTGTATTTCAGTAATAATGCGTCGAATGTTGTTTTTTAAATGTATCTTGTTTTTTTGTCTTCAGCCAACTATAAGCCTTTACATATTCTAATAGAAAATAATATAATAGGTTATAGTCAGACGAACAGGGTAGCCACTTGACTAGTCCATATCGTTATATTATTCGTTCATCCAATATTTCTTTTAGTAAACTGATCTTATTTCGCATGTTGTGGCATGTAGCTCTGTCCTGCTGATACTATCTGATGAATTGTCAAAGCAAGCCAAGCTCAAAAATAAAATACAGTTGCCGATATGCAATTAAAGATAACGCCATATATAAACGGAGGAGCAATTAAATATGTTAAATGAAATATGACGAAGTATGATTACATATAGCTTTATTATATCATCAGATCAATGAGAAAAGAAGATAAAATTGCATGTGTCTCATTAGAAGAGAGGACGGAGCAGTATTATACAAAATATAAAATATAAATAAAAGCGAACTTTATGATATTTAGATGGGAAATGAAGTATACATTAAGAAATATTAAGGAAAATCTAGAATAAAACAATAAAATTATCTACAAAGATAGAATTAATCGTACATGAATAATAAAGTATATATATATATATATATATATATAGAGAGAGAGAGAGAGAGAGAGAAAGAAAGAGCGAGAGAGAGATTATGTGCTGTGGATTTATATTTCTAATCTAAATGTACTTAAGCGAGCTTTTATTTCTATTAATATATTATATTTTATATACTACTGTCCTTTCTCCCTTTCCGATGAAAAGCATTTGGCTTTGAAATGTCATGGCTTGTTCTTTCTCCATTTTATCTCCTTCTCTCCTCATTGATATGATGATATGATAAATTACATGTACTTTTATCTCTCATCTTGTATTTAATATTAGCGGGGGTACCCGGCGTTTCCCGGGTATTTGGAGGTGTGTGTGTGTGTGTGAGTGTAAGGGGGGGCGTAAAGTAATGAATAACCGAAGTAATAACACTGTTTAAATATTAAAAAAAACGATGTTAAACTTCTTTAAAAAATCAGAAAACCCAAAACAAAAAAAAAACAACGAACAAACGTAAAACTTCTTTAAACAAAAAGCAAAATTAAGGGAAAAAAATGATGAACTTGTTCGGAAAAACAAAAAAAAACACAGCGAAAAGCGAAAGAAATGGCATAAATAACCCTTCGATTCGGTTAAGTGCATGGTGCGTTTCACGCAGTAGAAAGCATAGAACGAAAAAGAACGTTAAAATGCTATTCCATTTTCTTAAGCAACTACAAAACGAAATAAGGCGAAAAAATGGCATAAATAACCCTTCGATTCGGTTAAATCAATGGTGCGATTCACCCAGTAGAAAGCATAGAACGGAAAGCAACGTTAAAATTCCATTCCAATTTTTTTAACCAACTACGAAGTAAAGAAAACCCCAACCGGTGTACCTTCGTAACTGTTCCTTGTGAACGATACGGAAACGATGTAAGTTGTGGCGGGGGAAGGAGGAATTAATTAGAGAGAAAAGATTTTACTACTTCCATTGATTTTAACTGATTGTGACAGTTAACTCTTAGCAGAAAAAATATAGGAATCTACGATTATCGAGGAAATGAAGATGTAATATGCCTATAATACACCTCAAATATTGTGCTGCAGTTTGTGCATATTATATTCGCATGAAATGTCTTGATTTTTAATCATATTAAGGTCAAAATCATCGGGGAAAATGAGTTCATTTTATATATATAGGGAGGGGATATATGTATATATAGTATTTTATAAATGAATATATACTAGTATTTTTATACTTACATACAATCGGGGTGCATGCTTATACACTTATAAATGTAAGAAGGCATAATTACTGATGTCCTAAAGATTCAGATCCAGTCACAAAGCCAAACGTGGCTCATTATGATAGCATCACTCTTGTAGGCTATTGAATTGAAGGAAATTAAGTACTTATGACATGGCGGCAGGCATTCACATTAAACAGTCGCTTGTATTAATAAATATGCCTACTACTGCCCCCTCATGTTCGCTTGAAAAATTACCCTACCCATCTCCACAACGATAACTCAGGCAATGCCGAGTCTATCTGTGCGTCAGTCTGTATATATGTACATCTACAGGACGATGTAATAAATTTCAACGTCTGTGTGTCTGCCTGTACATTTATTAGATAAAAATGAATACAAGATACAAAAAATATGTAGAAAATAAATATCAGTTTAAAAGAATTAAAAGTTATTTATATTCTTGTATAAATCAGATTCCATATTTTGCTAGTATATATACATATATATATATATATATATATATGGTGACTTCCATATAATATCTATATATATATATATATATATATATATATATATATATATATACATATGGTGACTTCCATGTAATATATATATATATATATATATATATATATATATATATATATATATATATATATATATATATGAGGTGATATTGCATTTTTAAAATGATGGACCGAAGTCGATTTTCTAATCTAGTCGTTAAGTTTTTATCTTTCCGTTTCTCACAAAAAAGACTTGAATTTCTACCTTTTCCTTGAAAGACATTTACCACCTGTAGACGTCTCATTACCAAATAGCAATAAATCTCAATATTTTTCTTCTCTGTGTCATTTCATCTAACATTGTCAATTCTTCCACATTATTCTTCATCATTCAGCTTATAGTCTATGCATAAAAGTAACCATTCGCAAGTGGGTTTTAACAATAACTTGTTTATTTAAGGCGCACTTAATTAATTCTATAAACACTCGCAGTAGTCAACCGCATGTATCGAAATATCATGTTAAATGTAGTATATTTATACACACCTAATTATATATATATATATATATATATATACATACATACATATATATATATACATATATGCATATATACTTAGTAAATATGTATATGTAAACATTATATGTATATTACTATATTGTGCAATTATAATAAATTTTATGTCTATCATTTTAAATATATATTTATAGCATACTAGCATCTTTGCCCGGCGTTGCCTGGGTGTTTGGAGTTGTATGCTGAGCCAAAAAAAAAAAAAACGGTCAATCATTTTAAATTCGACCCCTATTATGACCCCTTAACATTTATTGTTTTGGGCTCAAATCACATTATTAAGTTAGATCCATGTCCAAGGAAGCTATATGTGAAATTTCAAGTGTTTATACCCAAAATTGGGGGAGGAGTTTGGTACAGTTCTCAAAGGTAAAATCGTTGAACTTTGACCCCCTTAACAGCCAAATTTCTGGCCTAAAATGGATTTAAAAATTTCCCTAAATCTTAGTACCCTGTATATCAAATTTCAAGTCTGTAGACTAAAAATTGACAGAGCTATTGCGTAGTGAAATTTACACAGACAGACAGACACGTTCACTTTTATAGATATATAGATTATATAGATAAACAGCAATTGGGTGAAGAACACATATATATATTTTTAATGATTTCCAAGAAACAATTATTGCACATCGATGTCGTTTAACATTTAATAATTCCTTAATATATACCGATTAATAACATTTTAATAAATTCTCATTGACACTTAACGAACACGAGATACATATTTCTGAACTTTAATATTACTTATTATTAAAATAAGATTCAAACGTCTAATATTATTTGCTGGGTTAGATATGCACTCATAATTTATCCCAGGTAACTCCAGACCTTCCTGCTTGTATATATATATATATATATATATATATATATATATATATATATATATATATATATATATATATATATATATATATATATATGTATGTGTGTGTGTGCGCGCGCATACATACATATCTATATATCTATAAAAATGAACGTGTCTGTGTGTCTGTGTGTCTGTGTGTCTGTCTGTTTGTGTACATTTCCCTAGGCAATTTTTAGTCTATAGACTCGAAATTTGAAATACCGGGTACTGAGATTTGGGAAAATCGATGTGACGGGTGTCAGCCAGAAATTTGGCTGTTAAGGGGTCAAATTTCAACGATTTGACCTTTAAGAACTCTACCAAACTCCTCCGACAATTTTGGGTCTAGACATTTGAAATTTTAGATATAGGTTCCTTGAACCTGGATCTAACTTAATAAAGTGATTTGAGCCCGAAACTATAAATTTTAAGGAGTCATAATAGGGGTCAAAGTTTTAAAAATTGACCATTTTTCTTTTGCTCAACATACACCCCCAAACACCCGGGCAACGCCAGGCTGAAATTCTAGTATATATATATTTATATATATATATATATTTATATATATATATATATTTATATATATATATATATATATATATATATATATATATATATATATATATATATATATGATGTGCGTGTTTACAAAAGTTTGTAATCACATATCTGTTTATTATACTTACACAGACTTTACACACACATATACCACAACTCATTTTCCACTTAGAAACTGGTTAATATCCCATAGGACTGTTTAGAAAGAGAAGAATTGTATGTATTATTAATGCTGCATTTTCTGTAAGCTGAATCCCGATCATACAAGATTAACTTATTCCCATGGTTCAATACGCACTCGCCCTTGGACACGAAACGGCGCCGCGTTGTCTGCAATGTGATCCCAATTGAATACATTTCAAGCGGTTGAGCGTGTTTCCTTGTCAATGATTACATTGGTCATACACCCTGAAGCATTTAGTAAAATTAAAATAAAACATTAGTGTTAAAGTATAAAACAATATGTTACGCGAATAGGTGAACACAAAATATTGAGTAAATAGTTTTAGGAAGAATATTATTGTTTTATATTTCATGTATTGCTTTTATGGTGTAATGCGTTGCCGATTAAAAAAAAAGAATAGTGATGTATATTAGTTTAACTCGTCATTTTAAAATAGAGTATTTGAGGAATACGTAGAAATAAACTATGATTCTTTAATAATCTATTATGTAAAGGGTAAATGTCTGTATGTTCGTATGTTTGTATGTCTCGCTAAAAGTAAAAAAATATTCTAACCAAAGGCAAGTCAAGTTTATATTTTCGGGATTGTAAACCTCTTGGACAAATAATACTGAGTCTTTAGAAAAAAAAAATTAACTGCTTGAGGTAGAAATACACTAGAAGCTAACGGGGGAGTCAGTTATAATCGTATCATTATCGACGCTTATTAATAGATGTTTTACACTGATTTTTCTTTAAATATATTAATTTGAAGCCCCTTGACATGACTTTTCCAGTTCCGGTGGATAATATGATGGTTTGACGACCTATAAACTTTTAGGTTCGATCCTAGCTGACGACGTCCTTCGGTTTTTATTTTTATCGCTTTTAAGACTATAAAATATATTAAATATATAAAAGACATTTTTCATTGTTAAAGAAAAAAAATTAGTTTTCAAACCGTGCTAGAATATACACACACGGTGTTAGTATTAAACAAATAAAGATAAAAATTCAGAAAATGTTCTGATCCTGCGGAAATAAACACGTTATCGTTGAGAAATTCAGGTGAAGGTCAGTCTTTGTTTATCTAATATATAAACAGCTATATGTCTGTCGGTCTGTTTGTCTCTATCTTCTCCGAAACTATAAGTTGCAGAGCCGCGCTAGGAGTCTCAAATAATTGACTTTATTATAAGCCGTTCTTTTTATGTGTCTTTAGTCGGTTAAAATTGCTTTTAAGGGTGAAAAATTGGTCAAAATTCAAAAAGTTGTTAAACATTTTGTGCATTCAGCTTAGTTTATTTTTGCTTTTGTAATTTTTAATCATTTCATATGTGTGTACAGTGGTAGCATCATCAGTTTTGAATGCTACAATTTTTGTTTCGATTCAGCATCAAAATCCTAAAACCATTAACCTAATCTACTGGAATCATAAGAAAAAAATTCTATAAAAATATTATTGATACTTACGATAATTATATTAGACTTATAATATTTTTAAAAAATTTAACCCCAAAATCTAGTGGTAAGAACCACCTACCTTCAACCCACTAGAACGAGTCAGCGTCATTTATATGTTAAAATGCCCTTAGGGAGAGTGCAACGCCTATAAGAACAATAAAACTAATAGTTACTTTGGTTGTGTCGGTTATGCAACCATCCCCTTATTAGGTCGCATTACCGTGCATATTACAGAATTTAGTGCAATATTACAACATTAAATAAAATAACCGCCCCCCTCCGAAATTAGAGTAATTCTGGCCATAAACCCACAAATTATACACGTAGAAACTAACTGTCAAGAAGTTAAAATATTTGAAGCTAAAAGATTGGGGAGATCGATGCCTGTCAGTCATAGCTGCGTTAATAAATACAAGGTTTAGGAGTAGAATAATATACCCGAATATTAAACTCTTGGAGGATAAAACATTAGTGTTTGTGTTTGAATTATCGAAGAGGATTCGATAGATCGAGGAACTAAATACAAGGTTTATCAAGTTGTACCCTATTTACTGGACACCCTCAAGTTAGGGTTGGTAGCCAGTTACAAAGTGGAGTCAGAATATGAGCTAATTGATGATGGCAAGAAACAGATTTATGCTGTTGAATCAGCGAGAGGCAGGAATATGCCGAAACAATGGTCTCGGAATTTGCCGATCACAGAGTCCGTTGTATGTCACTGGAGATCATGAGTTGTGCGTGTTGCGATTATTTCAGGTGGATGAGAGAGTGATAAATAGCGTCTGCAAGGTTGAAGTGGAAAGTCTTTTGCCACTGGCTATACGAGTAGCTGAAGGCACCTGGTTGGTATCCACGCAACAGAAGATGGAATTGTCTAAGGTATGCGGTAACACGGCTGCTGGGATAATCAAGATGGGACCACCTTTAACTATGGTAGAACTGGACAGGGGTTGTGAAGCCCGGGGAAAGGATTACCTGCATATTATCAGATTGAGGAACGGTATCTGTTAAAGGCACCTGAGGTACAGTGGGCGAATGTCCAATTGACTAACCTCACTGACCTCTGGAATCCCCTGATTCATCGTTCACCGCCACTATCCCGACTTAGGCTACCAAAAGCTATGGAAGGAGTAAGGCGAATAGATTTGAGTGAATTATAGACCCGATTAAACGGTCTGGAGATTACAGAAGCTAGGGATAGGCTTCATAACGTAGTGGTTACAGAAGCAGGAGTGAGCATGCTAGTAACGATAATTGTGCTGTTGTTGGTGGTTGTATGGTGCGTGAAGAACGCGAAGATGAGAGGAAGGCAAGGTGATGAGCATCTCGAAGCCAATTGCATAGGTGGTAGGAGAGGGAGAGATCCTGGTTCGAGACCGCCTTTGGTTCTGGAAGATGCAGCTGCTGGTGCTGACGAAAACGAGATGCAACCTGAAGACCTTCCTGATGCTGAAATCCAGAGGAACTGAAGACGACTTGAAGATCTTCTTTTCTTTTCTTTTCTTTTCTTTTCTTTTCTCTCTGTTTTATCTAAGATTCTTGCAGGGCGCTGAGCTGAGAACCGTCGAAAGAAAGTCCAAACGATACCTTGAATGACCGACTATTGCGGTGAGAAGAAGTCCTCAGTGAAAGAAAATCTTACAAGATGCTTATGAAAGAAGACTGGAACTGTGAAATAAAAGGTGAAGGTTCAACTCTAACTGCTTAAGGTGAGAAGATTCCCCTAGCTCAATAAAAAGCTTTGAAGAACCCTGGTTAGGGCTGCCACTCTGTGTTATATGATACTGTGCTGTTGATAGCAGCGAAGTGAAAAACTTGGAAAAAAACTCTTGAAAATTGTGACTGTGACTCTGTGGAAAAAAATTGAACTATGATAAAATTGATGAAAAGAAATTGGGAAAATGGGAATAACTCTCATAAAGACTTGAAAAAAAAGTCGAGTAATGTTATTTGAAAAAAAAGGGACAGAACTTTTAAACAAGGGAAGTAACTCGTATGAGATACTTGATGAACTAAGTGTATTTTATTGAGTAACAATTTTTAATGATTATCTTATCTTTGAATTACTAATGTCAATTGAATAAAAAGAATATATAACCAAAGAAAAAAATTTGCATGTGAAAAAGAAGGGAATTATATTAGCCCTCACAACTTTGAACTTTTTACATTTTTGATGATTTTACTTTGAACTTTTACATTTTTCATGATTATATTAGCCCTGACGAACTTTGAACTTTTTACATTTTTGATGATTTTACTTTGAATTTTTACATTTTTGATGATTATATCAGCCCTGACAACTTGGAACTCTTTACATCTTTGATGATTTTACGAACTTTTTTGAATTAACTTTCTTACGAACTTTGCATGAAAAAGGAGGAGAACACTGCATAAAAAGGGTGGATATGGGATTGTGTGTATGTTGTCTTGTTGATGGATAATTTGAGGATGGAAAGAGGGGTCTCTGAAAAAAAATCTGATGGCGAATTGTAAAAAGGGATGGAGTGGTGTGCTAAGTAATTAGACTCCATTGGTTCTACGAAGCAATAAAGTCTAATGGGGGCGAATGTAACGTAATCCCCCGTTAAGGAGCGTTAGAACAACGCTGAGGTAGCATTGTATTCCCGGGTTTACGCCAGATAACTCAAGGATTTAAGATAGAGAAGATAAATATACATATTTTATTTCATGTCAAAATAGATATTGTTTGAAAACCAGAGAAATATATGTTTACGGCTAAAAGTTGATAACAGGAAATTTCACTTAGAACCTTGTCTGGCCTTAAAGTGAATCCAGGGTCGGATGTCAGAATTGACATCTGTCCTTGAGAATCATAGATTTCAGTGTGGGAATTGTACCCACGCAAAACCCTGGGACTTAGGATTTCGTGGACATTTCGTGGCGAAATCTTATTGGCTTGAGAGAAGTACTACCCCATCCACTTACCTTACTATAAATACGACTGTCGTGCGAAAATTAATCAGAAGAGCGAAAAGAGTAGAGCCAGAGAGAGTTTCAGATCAGAGTAGAGAAGAGACGTGACCCCTCCCTACCTTGTCCATTCGTCGGTCGTTGTCTGTGAAGAGAGTTGAGACTTTGAAAAGAACTTACAAAATCTGAATGAGAATTGTAAAAACATTTGTACATAACTTTATGACAATTAAGCTTTGGTAGATAAATAACAATCGTTGTCTTTCTTCCTGCCTGCCGCTTCGATATTCGCTTTCAGTATACCAGATTATGTAACAACCTCTCAGGAGCCTAGACGATATTAAAAGCTCAGGTAAGTTTCTTAAAACTAGATAAAAAGTAATTTAACCGCGATATAAACTTTCGGTGTTCATTTTATGAATTGAATTTCAATTTATTTTTTAGTTAAATAATAAGATAAAACAACAATAAGACTAGTCATGTTTTCGTTTTAAAGTTGTAACCCATTTTGTCACATGATCAATTTTATCGTTAATATAGTACTGAACATAAATGGCTTTTTTCTTTTTGACTTTGAAATGTAACATATTACTGTTTTTAAAGGCATTATTCCGCAAATGTGACAGAGTCTTCGAGGGAGGTGTTACATAAGTATCGCTGAGGATTCGCCTGAAAACTATAATGAAATTGGTGGGGAGCATTAGGATGGCTAACGTCTGTAAAGACGATGCAATTAGTATATATATATATATATATATATATATATATATATATATATATATATATATATATAAATATATATATATAAATATATATATATATATAAATATATAAATATATATATATAAATATATATACATATATATATAAATATATATATATACATATATATATATATAAATATATATATACATATATATATATATAAATATATATATACATATATATATAAATATATATATACATATATATATAAATATATATATAAATATATATATAAATATATATATATAAATTTAATAAAAAGACGGTAGTGTTACTATTTTTATTTTATTTTATTTATTTATTTATATTTTTTCTCCTGTCTAGTTGATTAAGTTTCTCTGTTGTATTTTCTTTTCAATATTCTGCTTGGCACATAAGTTCTTAATATTAAAAGCCGCTTGGTGGCACCAGAAGTGCCAGTCCTGTCTTGGGCCACCGAAACTGTGTTATCACTCTGGTTGACAGCTGATGAGAGCAGAATATTGCACATGCTTTCACATGTTGTATGATAAAAATTTGATTAATATTAAGACTCTCTGGATAGTAAGATGACTCTTAGGAAAGACAAAGTGACACTCCAGAAAGATGGGGTGACGTCCTGGAAAGACAGGAATCTTTTACAAATATGGATAGTTTAACAAAAGAAAAATGCCCCCAGAGTGTCTGTAGCGGGGGGGGGAGAATATATCACCCACAGTAACTGCTCAAACGGAAACGACATGGACATGTCCCTGGCTACAACATGTGATTGCGGGAAAAAATATAACAGCTTGCGAGGGTTACGGATCCACAAGGCACGCTGGTGCAAGCAACGTAATTCTTCTCTTGGAGAATGTAAATCGACTGATGGGCTTATGAATCAGGAACAACCCCACAGCATTCAGGAGCCCATTGTTGAGCGACAACGGCCTGGAGACTTTCCACGTAAGCCAAGAATTCAGTGGCCAAAGGGTAGTCAAACAGCTACGTGGAAGAGTTTAGATCAGGAGCTCTCGTTTTTACTCGCCACCCACCTTAAGGGCCCTATTGATCAACAAATTACAGCATTCAGTAAGATCACATATGACGTCTGTATGGAGTGGGTTGGTGTAGCAGCACATACAGATAAAAAAGAACAGCGACCAAATAGACGGCAGGCTCAGAAAGGAAAGCTAAGATCTGAGCAGAGAATGCTGAGGCGCCGTTTAAAAGCTGCCCCTGTCCATGAAAAGTTGGAAATTCAAAATATCATTGACAATATACAAAAGAAGATTTTGGCAATATCTAGAGCTGAGAATCAAAGAAAACATCGAAAAAAGAAACGCCTGGCACGGAAGAAATTCTACAAAAATCCTTATGCTTTCGCAAAGAAACTCTTCATAGAGTCAAAGAGTGGTAAACTAGATGTACCGAGGGAGGAACTCGAAAGTCATTTGAAGCTGACATATTCTGATGAATTAAACAGTATCCCAAATGCCCCATCTAAAAGACTTACCAAAACCCAAAGACCCAGTGGTAACGTTTAAGGATGACAGAATAGAACTGAGAGAAGTCCGAGACTTCGTCAATAAGGCTCGTGCTGGTAGCTCCCCAGGTATAAATGGAATATCGTACAAGCTATATAAAAATTGCCCAGGCGTCCTCAAGAGACTAACTGTCCTCATGCGGCAAGTTTGGAGGCAGGGTATTGTACCACAGGAGTGGGGTCTGGCTGATGGCATTTGGATACCAAAGGAGATGCAATCGAAAGGGATCACAAATTTTCGCCCTATTTCCCTCCTAAATGTAGAGGGGAAAATATTTTTCGGAGTTCTTGCTCGTCGTATGACAAACTTCCTGATGAGCAACCAGTATATAAGCACATCTGTCCAGAAGGCCGGAATACCTGGTTTCCCCGGATGTCTGGAGCATTCACAAATGATCTGGAATTCATTAATATCGGCCAAAAAAGATAAAGCGGGATTTCATGTAATTTGGCTGGATCTTGCAAATGCATATGGATCAGTTCCGCACCAATTAATCCGAATGGCTCTTGAATTCTTTAACTTCCCGAAGAAGGTGAGCGAAATTATTATGAAATATTTTAACTCAGCCTTCATGAAATTCACTGTAAATAACTATACCACAAAATGGCAGGCACTCGAGATCGGTATTATGATGGGGTGTGTGATCTCCCCACTTCTTTTCGTTCTAGCTATGGTCTGGCAAACACATCAAAAGGAGTGATGACTTCCGAGCAACTGAATCTTCCTCCATCCCGAGCTTTTATGGATGACATCACTATTCTTGTCCCATCCAAAAATGATGCCGATGCACTTCTGAAAAAATACCATCACCTTTTTTACATGGGCGAGGATGAAGGTTAAACCAAAGAAAAGTCGAAGCCTTTCGTTAGTCAAACGATATGTTAGGAATATCCATTTCAAAATTGGGAGTGATACGATCCCAACTGTTAGGGCGATTCCGGTTACAAGCCTTGGCCGCATTTACTCAATCCCCTTGACTGATCGACATCGTGGTATAGAAATCCAAAAAGTAACTTCAAAGGGTCTTAAGTCAATTGAAAAGACAAATCTACCCGGAAGGATGAAGGCTTCGTGTTACCAACATGGTCTACTACCACGCCTGTTATGGCCTTTACAAATATATGAAATTGCACTATCTCGCGTTGAACGCATTCAACAGATGTATAACACAAACCTGCGCAAGTGGCTTGGAGTTCCTCCTTACTTTTCGAAAGTAGGCCTATAAACTAATACTGGAAACCTACAGCTGCCAATATCCTCCCAAATGGAGGTTCAAAGTTGGAAAAGTGAGGCTCCATATGATGATGATGAGGGACTCAGCCGACGAGATCATTAAAAAAATACACCCAGAAATAAGATCAGGGACAAAATGGTCGGCCAGTAAGACCACTCAGGAGGCGGAATGTAGCCTACGAATAAAGGATATAATGGGCGTCACTCAGTCCAACAGAGCTGGTCTAGGCAGTACGACTAACAAAATATTCGCTAAAGAGGGTCCAAAGGAAAAAAGAGATATGGTGCTCGAAGAGGTCAGGGTGTTTGAGGAGGACTAAAGAACAGCCGTTGCTGTCGCTCAGGCCAAACAGTGTGCATGGACAAAATGGAATGATATCGAACCAATTAAGTTATCATGGAAATCATTAATTGCGATGGAACCATTGGCGATATCATTTCTTCTTCGTTCTACGTATGATCTTCTGCCTAATGCGACCAATCTAAAATTATGGGGGTATACCAGCAACCCACGATCCAGTTTCACAAAGAAGATGAATGTCCTGTGAGGAGGAAAAATTCTGAAGTGAAGCTGTTGAATGGAGCTAATGACTGGAAAATTTCAGCGGATCTGTTTACGTCTTTACAATTTCCAGCCCACATAATCCAAATGGAAAAACGACCAGACATTGTAGGATGGTCTGACACAAAAAAGAGTGTCCTCGTGATAGAATTGACCGTCCCCTGGGAGGAGAATGCAGAAGACGCACATGAACGAAAGAAAAATCGTTACGAATCACTACGCGCCGATTGCATAGAAAAGAATTGGAAATGTTTTGTAATTCCTATTGAGGTTGGGTGTCGTGGGTTTCTGGGCCACTCAGTCATTTCGCTTCTTACAAAACTGGGAATAACGAGCCAGAAGCTGAAAGCTGCCCCTAATCGACTTAAAATCATAACTGAACACGCCTCAGCTTGGATCTAAGCGAAGGAAAAAAATTTAAAAAACTTCAGCATGAACAGTCATTAGAATTGAACTAACGTCGCAGATTTAAAAAAAACAAAATTAAAAAGACATAAAATAATTAATATGAAAAAAAATTCGAACATTATTTATTTGCTTGTTTATCTATTTATGCAGCTTTTTACAGTATTGGTTTTATGTTTTATTTATTTCTTTATTATTAATATATACTTTTTTTTTCATAAATAGTTTTATTTATTCTATTTATATTTATTTATTCATCTATTCTTCCATGAAATCGCGAACAGTGTATTTCAACAAACTAGCAGTCGCATGGTCTGATATATTTTTCAAAGAATTAATTGCAATTCGCTAACGGCGGTTGGGTTATTTAAAAAAAAATTTTAAATAAAAAAAAATACGCTGCGTCGATAAAATTATCACAGTACAAAGGGAGATAAGTTAAATGGCAAAATATTTATTCAAGGGAAAAAACTCTTGTTTTTGTTTTCTGAATGTCTCGCACGTTCAATGTTATCTTTGCTCTTTCTTTTTTTTCTCTTTCTCTCTCCTTCTTTCTCTTTTTTCCAAACTCTCAAACGCGCTGTTTGTAACGGTCGTAATTTCGAAGGGCTATGATCGGATACATTCAGTAAGACAACCAACACCGGAAAGACTTCATAAAAAGACGGTTTTGTTACTATTTTTATTTTATTTTATTTTTTTTTCTCCTGTCTAGTTGATTAAGTTTCTTTGTTGTATTTTTCTTTTCGATATTCTGCTTGGCGGCTAAAGTTCTTAATACTAAAAGCCGCTTGGTGGCACCAGAAGTGGAAGTCCTATCTTGGGCCACAGAAACTTTCTTATCACTCTGGTTGACAGCTGATGAGAGCAGAATATTGCACATGCTTTCACATGTTGTATCATATATATATATATATATATATATATATATATATATATATATATATATATATATATATACATGAATATATATATAAATACATATATATAAATATATATATATAAATATATATATATACATATATATATAAATATATATATAAATATATATATATAAATATATATATAAATATATATATATAAATATATATAAAAATATATATATAAATATATATATATAAATATATATATAAATATATATATTTATATATATATAAATATATATATAAAAATATATATATATAAAATATATAGTAATTTATAAAATATATATGGCGATTAAGCTACACTGAATATTCTGCGATTCATCCAACTATAGGATTCGTCAGGCTTATGTGCGAATTTTGTGGTTGCTTCTTGTTTTTATATATGTTGAGGATTTCTAGTTGGCCAATCAGCTTTCTAGTATCCACCGCGCCCCTTCCTATCAGCCAATGTGCATGCATTTTATCAAACAAAGGATCTGTTTTAGAACTAGGTTAGGGGTTTTATGTAGACGTTCTCCTTTTTTTTCTTATACATATAAGTATACCTATGTGTACACACATACATGCACATATATATACATATATATATATATATATATACATATATGTGTGTGATCGTTTATGCATATTTATGTTTATTTAATTTATTTATTTGTTTGTTTTCTATTGTTATTGTTAGTTTTAAAGCTATTTTGTATCGCTATCCTAGAGTAAGTTTTATTTTGTGACCACAGTTGTTTGCTATTTCCCGCCTACAGTTTAATAGATTTTGAGGTTCTTTAAAGTACAGGATAGAAAATTTTTCATGGAGGCATTATTTACATGGGTCGTCTAAATGTCTGCATGTGGTAGATTGTCTCATTAAGTTGGCAAATTGAAACCTAGAGAGTCATACATTCTGCTTAAAGACCACAAATGGGACTTTAATGATAATCCCAGCACCCGCCTGATAAACCCAACTAAACCAGAAATAGGTAGAATTAGCAAAACTATACTTTCTAGAGTAAACAAACAAATCAAGCAGGACCTAGAACTAAACCAGTGGGCAAATACTACCGAAGCAATCACCTGGTTTAAAAATATAGAAAACAAAGATAAATGTACGTTCATACAGTTTGACATCATAGACTTTTATCCCTCGATATCCGAACAACTTTTTAACATTGCCCCAGAATTTGCCGAGGCATACACTGATATATCCTCAGAAAGGATCAACATCATTAAAAAATGTAGAAAATTAGTTCTAATAAATAGCAATAACCAATGGATAAAAACTAAAATGAAAAATTCATCCGATTTGGCGATGGGTGCCAGAGACTCTGCAGAGGCATCAGATCTTGTGGGATTATTCATTCTATATACCCTCACAAGCATATTGGATACAACGGATATCGGCCTATATAGAGATGACGGACTAGCTATAATAAAAAAAACTCCAACAAAGTCAAGGGAGAAAACTTTAAGAAAATCATACACAAGGAAATGAAAAAATTAGGCCTAAAAGCGAACGTATCAGCTAACATAAAAATAACAAACTTCCTGGACGTCACGTTAAACTTAGATAAAAACACATATGAACCATACTTAAAAGATAACGCTACTCCAATTTACGTAAACCCTAAGTCCAACCACCCACCATCAATTATAAAACATATTCCTAACTCGATCGTAAGTAGACTCGGTAATAACTCAAGCGATGAATATGCATTTAACAGGTCATCCAATATTTACGAAACAGCCCTAAAAAATAGTGGATACAAAAATATCGATATCAAATATAAGCAAAAAAACACCAACAACTATAATAAAATTAAAAATAGAAGAAAAAGAACTATAATTTTGTATACGGCCCCATACAATCAAATGTTAAAAACAAAACTTGGCAAGAAATTTCTAGATCTTATTGAAAAACACTTTCCCGCAACCAACCCCTTACACAAAATCTTCAATAAAAATACCTTGAAGTTATCTTACAGTTGTTGTGAAAATTTAGAGATGATAATTAAACCACATAATAACAAAATATTAAATAAAAACAATGTAAACAACAACAAAATAAACCATAAAAAAGTAGACACCATGACAGAAATAAAACCAACACTAGCAGAAATAATAATAATAATAATAATAATAATAATAATAATAATAATAATAATAATAATAATAATAACAAACCAACCCCGGACAAGAACAAAATTACCATAAATAAAAATACTAATAACGAACAAGATAAATGCAATTGTAGACACCGCACACTTTGCCCAGTCCAAAATAAATGTCTAACAAAAAGCGTAGTTTATCAAGCAACAATATTTGCGAAAGAAAACCCGAATAACAAGAAATATTACATAGGCATGACTTCCTTAGATTTCAAAACCGGATACTATGAGAACAAAAGCACATTCAAAAATAAACAACACCGTATAAAAACAACACTAGCGAACAAATACTGGGAACTCAAAGAAAGCGGACATTCGCCGGTAGTCGAATGGAAAATAATGAGACAAGCTACCACATGCAGACATTTAGACGACCCATGTAAATTATGCCTCCATGAAAAATTTTCTATCCTGTACTTTAAAGAACCTCAAAATCTATTAAACTGTAGGCGGGAAATAGCAAACAACTGTGGTCACAAAATAAAACTTACTCTAGGATAGCGATACAAAATAGCTTTAAAACTAACAATAACAATAGAAAACAAACAAATAAATAAATTAAATAAACATGAATATACATAAACGATCACACACATATATGTATATATATGTGCATGTATGTGTGTACACATAGGTATACTTATATGTATAAGAAAAAAAAGGAAAACGTCTACCTAAAACCACTAACCTAGTTCTAAAACAGATCCTTTGTTTGATAAAATGCATGCCCATTGGTTGATAGGAAGGGGCGCGGTGGATACTAGAAAGCTGATTGGCCAACTAGAAATCCTCAACATATATAAAAACAAGAAGCAACCACAAAATTCGCGCATAAGCCTGACGAATCCTATAATTGGATGAAACGCAGAATATTCAGTGTAGCTTAATCGCCATATATATTTTATAAATTACTAACTAGCTCTACCTACGTATTGAGCACTATTGAAGTAAATACTTAAAGTTTACGCATAAATCTATACTTTCGTATATTAAATTTATGTGAATAAATGAAGTAGTTATAAAATATATATATAAATATATATATAAATATATATATATAAATATATATATAAATATATATATAAATATATATATATATAAATATATATAAATATATATATATAAATATATATATAAATATATTTATATATTATTATATATATTTATAAATCTATATACAATATATATAAATATATATATATATATAAATATATATAAATATATATATAAATATATCTATATAAATATATAAATATATATATATAATATATATATATATATAAATATATATATAAATATATATATAAATATATATAAATATATATAAATATATATATATATATATAAATATATATATATATATTTATATGCTCTCCGCTTATCTCGACATTTGTTTCCAGTCGTCCTGTACATACACTTCACTTGCCACTGGTATTTAACAATGTCGTCTCAGGAGAGATATGGTTGGAGATTGCGCACCTCCTGCCACAAAAACGTCATGCGCAAGAAACCCTTCGTGGGTATCCATAGTCTGTCAAAGCCTGCTTTGTATATATATGAATATATACGTATATGTATATGTATATATGTGTATATATATGTATATACATATATGCATATATATATATATATCAGTATATATATAAATATACATAGATACATATGCATACATATATATATTACATAGAAAAATGTCAGCCTGCTAAGTAATATAGTAAAGATTTAAGCATGGAAAAGGAAAAGGACTAGTTGTTAAAACTGGAAAGGAAAAAACAAGATATTCTAGTAAAAAATATAATAAATGTATAATCAAAAATAATGCAGCATTATGACTTGATTATATAATATTATAAATTGAATTTTCTTTTAATTTTAATGCTGCCCTATTTTAAGTTATAAATTTGTTATATTTTTTACTAGAATATCTTGTCCTTTTTTTCCCAGTTTTAAAAGCTACTATGTTTACTTTTCTAAGTTTAATTTAAACCATATTATTTTTCATGCTCGCATTTTCTACATAATTCATGATTTTTACAGGCTGTGCTTTGTAATAATGTTTTCTTTTTTGTTCAAAATTATCTCATTATATGAATATGTATGTACATATAATGAAAAAACAACGTATATATATATATATATATATATATATATATATATATATATATATATATATATATATATATATTACCTGCATATGAATGTATATATATATATGTATATGTATATTAATCTGTATATATATATATGTATATATATGTATATATATGTATATGTATATTTGTGTGTATATATATGTATACGTATATGTATATATATATATATATATATACTAGCATGGGTGCCCGGCGTTGCCCGGGTGTTTGGAGGTTTATGCTGAGCAAAAAAAAAGGGGGTAATTTTTTAAACTTTGACCCCTATTATGACCCCTAAAAATTTATTGTTTTGCCTCAAATTAAGTTATTAAGTTAGATCCATGTCCACGGAACCTATATCTAAAATTTCAAGTGTGTAGACCCAAAATTGTCGGAGAAGTTTGGTAGAGTTCTCAAAGCTCAAATAGTTGAACTTTGACTCCTTAATCGCCAAATTTCTGGCTAAAAACCGATCACATAGATTTTTCCAAATCTCAGTACCCTGTATATCAAATTTCGAGTCTGTAGACTAAAAATTGGCAGAGTTATTTCGTATGGAAATGTACACAGACACACACACATACACACACACTTTCCCTTTTGTAGATATATAGATTTAAAAGTCTGACAGAATGACAAAATTATATTGTAAACCGATATATTAAACAAACGAACTTCAAAGAGACAAATGAACACATAAGTAAAAAAAAAATTGTATTAGAAAACATTTCTTGATTATTCCACGTCTTTTTTTTACAGACCTGACGACTGAGGTTCGCTATTAATAAAAATTGTTTTTTTATAGTCTTAATTTTGACTTCCCTTTTCATAAAAAACTAAAACAAAATCAAGAAAGAAAAGAAATTTAATTTTATTCTTTTTTCATTAATTTCTTTCTGTGCAAAGCAATTATTTCAAACTTAATCTGTTTCCAAAATGTTTTTATTTTATTCCCCTCCCCCTTCATTCATTTTCCTCCGCATCCTGGCAAGTATTAAAATAAACCATTTATAATATTTATTTATGGATTTATTTACTTATCATTTCTTTTGTATAGGTAAATGAATTCCATTAAAATAAAACTGTAAAAGTCACGTTTAAGGTGATTAAGTTGGAAAGTAAGTAAAAATTTACCCTTTTTACTTTTATACGATTTCTGATCACTTTGAAAAAGGTGTGTCTGTGTTTTAAAAATGTTTTTTAACTGCTATAATCTCATATATATATATATATATATATATATATATATATATATATATATAACAACGTGAGTATTCATATCGTGAGTTTGTATTACTGTACACATAGATTCGAAAAAATAGTCAAAAACAAATATATAAATAAATGTTATCAAAGGCAAGATAAGTTACTTTTCTACCTAACTGGATATATTTTTTGTGTTTTTATTCAATGTAACATATTTATTCAGCTCGAAAAACATACAGTGTTTACCGATGTATTGGAAAATTCAAGATGGCGTCTCACACCCTGTTTAACACCGTAAGTTTGGGAAAAGGTGTTATAAATAAAAAACTATACAAAATAATATTAAAAACCCGCCGAATATATGTCAACCTATGTCACGGTAACATATATTGAGCGAGTTTTTAACAGTATTTTAACCGGTTTTTTTATTTATTACACCTTTTTCCAAACTTACCGTGTTAAAGAGAGAATCGGCCGCCATCTTGAATTTTCCAATACATCGGTAAACACTGTATGCTTTTCGAGCTGAATAAACATGTTAATTTGAATAAAAACACGAAAAATATATCCAGTTTGGTAGAAAAGTTACTTATCTTGCCTTTGATAACATTTATTTGTTATATATTTGTTTTTTGACTACTTTTTCGAATCTATGTGTACAGTAATACAAACCCGTTTTTCGAGCTGAATAAATATGTTTCATTGAATAAAAACACGAAAAATAAATCCAGTTTGGTAGAAAGTAATTTATCTTGCCTTTGATAACATTTATTTGTTATATATTTGTTTTTTGACAACTTTTTCAAATCTATCGAGTGAACGCGCGGTTTTTTTTTTTAGTTTAGTTTCATATATATATATATATATATATATATATATATATATATATATATATATATATATATAAAAATATGTATTTTTAAATTTTATCTTTCTAGCTTAAAAAAAAAGTTTTAAAATGTTATCAGCCGGCATAATTCATTTTTAAATATTGAAAAATTTCAGGAAAATTAATTTTTGCTAGATTTTTAAAACATGTGTGTCAACAGCTTAAAAAAATCGTCTCTTCAAAACATGTTTTTAAGAGGAATACCTTGTGAACGTGTGTGCGTGTGTGCGCGTGTGCTGGGTAGTAGTAGTACTACTAATAATCTTTCCAGCGTTTGTTTTCGTGTGTGAATGGCGGACGTGATGTCGTAGGTTGGATTGTTAGACTGTGTAAGTTTCGTATTTTTTTAATTTGTAAATAACAAGTTATGAAAACATTAAACCCTTCCAAGATGGACAATAAATAAAGCCATAATATTTTATGGTAAAGGTAAGAGCGTAGGAACCATAGTTTTTTAGGATATGTGATTATTGGATTAACCAATCAGAAATCGTCTGTGGCACACACATCTCTGTTTTTATAGATATATAGATAGATAGATAGATATATATTATAGCGGGAATTTTTATGTAACACTGATAATTGCGCAAGTTTAAAACACTTTTGGAGTGTTGGCTTAAATTAATGATTATATATATATATATATATATATATATATATATATATATATATATATCAGTAAAAAACTAATGGAAAGAAATTTTTACGCTACCCTGATGATGTAAGCATAAAAAACTACTGTATGTAGGTCTAATTAATAATTATTATATAAATATATATGTACATATAATTAAATAAAAACGTATATATATATATATATATATATTACCTGGAGAAATTTTTACCTTACACTGATGATTGTGTAAGTATGAAACACTAGTATATGTAGGCCTAAATTAATAATTATTGTATAAATATTAATATATGTGTATATAATTTAATAAAAAAAACGTATACATTACGAGCAAATATTTTTCACTACACTAATAATGGCGCAAGCATGAAACATCAGTGTATGTAGGTCTTAATTAATAATTATTATATGAATATATACTTACATATTTCTAAATAAAAAGCGTATATATATATATATATATATATATATATATATATATATATATATATATATATTACGGGCAGGAATTGTTACGTACACTGGTAATTGCGTAAGCATGAAACACTAGTGTATATAGGTATTAATTATAAATTATTATATAAATATTTATTTATATATAATTACATAAAATATATACATACATATATATTATGTTATTATATATATATATACATATATGTGTATATATATATATATATATATATATATATATATATATATATATATATATTACCGACAGGAATTGTTACCTTCTACTGATAATTATGTAAGCATTAGACACTAGTGTGTGTAGGTATAAATTATCAATTATACAAATTTTATGTACATATAATTCATTTTAAAAAAGCGTATACATGTATATATATATATATATATATATATATATATATAATACATATATATTAGCGACAGGAATTGTTACTGTACACTGATGACTGAATAATTATGAAACACTGGTTCATATGTTCATCAATAGTCCAGATTGGTTTGCAACACAATGAAGCTCCTTTTCCTGAATGTTCATAGGAAAACCAGTCGGAGTTTGAAACACAAGGGGCACTTCTAGCTGCATGCCCATCAGAAGAGCAGTCGCAGCTTTAAACACAAGGAACTCCTCTGACTAAATGTACATTGAAGGCTAGTCGTAGCTTGAAAAAGAAGCTTCTATGGTTGAACATTCATCGAAGATCACCCAGGGCTTGAAACACGAGAAAAGTCTCTGTATCGATAAAACAGTTCGGGCTTGAAACAGAAGATGCTCCTTTGGTTGAAAGTTCATAGGAAGACCAGTCCTGGGTCGAAAGGCAAGAAAGCTCCTTTGACAGAATGTTCATCCGAAGACCGGTTTTGGCTTTAAACAAAAGAAGCTTCTCTGGCTGAATGTTTACAGGATGACCAGTGTGACTTGAAATACCAGCTTCTCCGTCTAAATGTTCTATCGGAATTACGTCTGGCTGAATGTTCACAGGAAGACTACTGATTCTAGCTGATTTTCTACCAGAAAACCAGTCAGGGCTTTAAACACACATTGGTTTTATCATTGGAAGACTTGTCAGGGCTTGAAACACAAAGAAGCGTCTCTGGTTTAATGGAGAAGGCCAATCAGGTATTTAATGAGAAAAAAAAGCTTCTTTTGCTAAAAGTTCATTGGAGACCAGTTGAGATTTGAAAAAACCCAAAAAGCTCCACTGACTGAATGTTAATCGGATGACCAGTTTGGGACTGAAACACAAGAAGTTCCTTTTGGCTAAATATTCACAGGAGGAATATTTGAGGCTTGAAACACAAGTAGCACATCTTGCTACTGTTCGTCGGAAGACCAGCCTGGCTTAAAACACAAGAAGTTCCTTTTGTTGTATGTCTATCGGAAAACCACTCGGGGCTTAAGGTTCATCTGAAGACCAGTCGGGGTTTGAAAAACAAGAAGCTCCTCTGGCTAAATGTCTATAGGAAAAGCACTCGGGGCTTGAAACACAGAAGGCTCCTCTGGATTAATGTTGAAAAAGTTGCTATGATTACCAACTTCAAATCCTTCGCTACGTTCATTACATTTTCTGAGAATTTTGAACACCAGTAATTTCATTATACATTTTGTTTTACTGAACGAAAATGTAATTTTTTTCAAAAATATTGCTGAGAAGGTGATATATAAACCGAAAAAAATGTTTGAAATTTGGTCGCAAAACGAGTGAGCGGTGAAGCTTTAAAGCGGTTCTAAATAAGTAAAACATACTGAATAGGTATCTAGTTACTGGTAACTACCTTACCGAAACATGCTCATGACTGTTTAACAACGTATTAGTGCTATTTTAAAAACAAATGAAGTGTATATCCTGCTCTACTTCGGTATTGAGCACTCTTGTATTAATTGTATAAACTTTATTCGTTACTTAACCTCTTGAAAATAATAACATTAGATTAAATACAATTGTCGCCCTTGAAAAGATATGATTCCATTTCCGTTTGATGAGAACCAGTTTTCTTTTTTGTTGCAGACCATCTAGTAGTTGACCAGTTGTGTACAAATCCAAGGAGCGAAAGAAGCCTTTTATCATGTCTGAAAGTGACACAATGTTCAACGAAATCCGAGATGCACCGCTGTACAACTCATTCTCTCTACAATCCGAGTTATGACAACAGGACAATTTCCAGCACCCTCAAAATGCAAATCCGGACAGTTCAACGCTTGCGGGCACAGCTCAACCTATCCGATGAACGACGGTTATGGTCTTTGGTGTGGTTTTAAATAAGGGCCCATCATGCCACCTCACATCTTTGAAGTTAGCTTGAAAACCAATATCAAAGTGTACCTGGATGTGCCAAAAAGTGTAGTGATCCATAGTGCAATCAGGTGGCCGCTTGCAAACCCTGGATGTGGCAGCCGAACTCGGCACCGGCCCACGTCTAAAGAGACGCAAGCTTGTTTCAGAAGGAGTGCTATGACACTTTGTACTCTTCTTCCATTGGCCCCTTTCTCCTCCCAGACCTTAACCTGCTGGACTACGTTGTTTGGTCATACGTCAAGCACATCACCAACAGGAACTCCTACAACACCAAAGTCAGTCTTATCGCCGCCACCCGACGAGCATTCGCTGAGCTCCCGCCGGCGCTTGTGGAAAAGGTGTGCTCCCAGTTCCGGATCCAAATGGAGGCGGTGATTTAGGCTGAAATCGTCTACATTGAATAGATGTCAGCTCTACTACATAATAAATTACTTGAATTGCTTTATTTAAATAAAAGTTTAGTTGTAGTGCTGTTTCCTTTAGGGTGCCAATTTTATGGTTATACCCTGTATATTCCAATAAAACGGTTGAATATATTACTCTGAGCGTGTCACGTGCAGTTGGTTTAGTGTGCTTTTATTAGGTAGAGGCGACTGGGTATTAAGCTAATGAATTTGCGATTTAGTCTGGTTCAAATGTCTCATTTAAAAATTGCTTTTTTTAGTGTAATAAAATGTGTCATTGTAACCTCCAATGAAATTAAATCTTTGTTTCTTATTTTAAACTAATTTGGGAGTGATTATTTTTTTCACATAGGAGTCACCACTTATCAAGACCCAGGGACCACTCGAGTATAAGGGTTAAAGAGTATACAGTAGTCAATGCGACAATATCATAGGAATCGGTAGTGTAAATTTGGTAAATTGGATTACTTGAGGGGATGGTTCATCAAAAACTTGTTTACGTTATACTTGAAGACGATCATATTGTAATCATCTGGAAAGCAGAAAAACGGAACAGAGTTCCACAGGTGTGCAGTTCTAAGAATAAAGATTTGTTCATTCGATCTGATTTTAGGTTTAGGAACTGATAAAGCTTGGGGAAAATTAATGAAAGTTTTTTCAGCTAGACGAGTGTTTCTCGTGAAAGTTTGGCGGGGGTGGATATAGATTTGAGCTCAGACGAGCACTTACCGTGAAAATAACGCTAAAGCAGAGACAGGCTCGCAACGTCTTTTCTGTGAGAAAGAGGTGGCAGTGAAGAGAAAAGGGTATCCCCTACTAGGCTTCGAAATCTATTTTGAACTCTGTCAAGTCAGGATAAGGTATTTCTAGCAGCTCCTGCACCGATGTAACAACATACTCCATACTTTTACATACCTGGCTCTTATATATGTAGAGAATTGTATCAGCAGTGAGATATCTACTGGATCGATAGAAGGATCCCAATATTTTTCCAGCGACCTTGGCGATTTGATGTATGTGTTGTATTTCAGATCCGGAGTAAAGGTCAAGCCCAGAAGCTTGTCAAAACATGGAGACTTCCTAAGACGAGAACTATTCATTTCAGTTGATGCCAGATAGGAATCAGAGCGTTGATGGTGTAAATATAGAAGCTTGGTTTTAGATGCATTGAAAATAGTCAGTTACTTATTTCTCCATTGTACCACGTGCTTAAGATCAGAAAAGAGAGTACCAGAAAGAACTTTCTTGATTGACACTGCGACTGATGTCGCATTCAGGACAGGATATTGGGCCGGCATAACGACCGGACGACCAAAGGAGCAGTTAAGAGTTGGCCTAAGCGTTATGAAGATGGGCTAAAACTAAACATAAAACAGCATTCGCTGCAACAAAAAACGATTAAATTGATGGAATAATCGTTGTTTCGTTTTGAAGCATAGTGCGTGTGAGCAAGTAGAAAGTATCAACAGCAGTAGAGAAGGATAGTTAGCATGCTAAAAAGATTAGCAGCAGCAGTAACAGAAAAAAACGCACATATGCAACTTAGAAAGCGTGCGCGAGAAAAGGAAGAGAAAAGGAGAAAAAATGCAACACGTGCTCGCGAATGAAACAAAGTTGGCGTCGAAGAAGATGGATGTGTAAATGTAAAGACGAGAAGTGGCTGGCAAATCCTGGCGTGCGGGCGGGAAAAACAGAAAAGTGACATATGGCAGCAAGAGACTTTTTTTAAGTAGTGTCAAAAATAACATTAATAAAAAAATTTGTTGAGAAAGAAAAAAATGGCGACTCGGATATTTTATTTATTTGTTCTGCTTGTTTGTCCATTTGCGACGTAACAGCCACGTTACATTTTTATAAAAAGTGGAATCAATTTATCAGACTAATATTCTTCAGTGTTGACTTGTATTAACTTTTCTATGGTTCAAAACTGAGTCAGACATTAAAAATACGTCTGAAAAAAGTGGTTCCCAAGCCTGTTTTATTGGGCAATTACTTAATTTATAACCAACTATTGAATTGATATTTCTTTGTTGGTCAAGAAAAAATCGAGGAAAATTCATTTTGCAATAAACGATTTTCTTATACAAATAATTAAAATAACAAATTACAGTATCCAACAAGAGATTTTCTCATAATTAACGATTTATTTGTTTCGTTAAAGTTATGTTTGTTTTTTGTTTTTTTGTTTTTTTTTGTTTTTTTTTTGTTTTTTTTTGTTTTTTAAGAATGTTGATTTAACTGATTATTCATATTATGTTATAGAAGGCGTTCTCATTTCGTTCTTACTCTCGTCTACGACCGGCGAAATACCAAACAAGTAAATGAAATTCTTTGAACTCACCTTTTTTTTTTTTTTTTTGGAGAGATACTTTTATTTCCTGCCTGTGGTTTCCATCATACATACAAATTTTTACAGAGCTTTTACCGGCTAGTGGGGAATCATTGTCTTCTGCTGTTATTTTCTGCTGTTCATGCCGTCACATCTTTCTCACTCCACTTACTGCTCTGCTACGATTTCCTCGTGACATCACCAGTCCTGTTACCTCCTACTGCTCCTCTCTCTATGTCACTACAGGACTGTTGTCTATGCAACGTCGCCGCGCATTATGGTACATTGGGAAAATGCTTTCTTTTCATAACTAAAGCATTAAGTTTATTTCTTGAAAAAATTAAGTAAACATCGTAGCAAAAAAAAGATTATATGAACATCATCAGTAGATGTGAAGGGTATCAATATCCTATATATCTATGGATTTAAAGAGAAATTAGCTAAATAAGTAATTTGAGAAAGATTACAAGTTAAATATAATAATAATTCAAGTAATTAGCATCAACTGTAGATGGTTGGTTGGTTGTTTTTGTTTTACGGCATATCAACCCTTTTCGGGTTATTTAATGCCGAATCCAAAGATTTTGAAGAAAAAAATTTTTAATAGAATATATTTGTTGTTTTCACGTCGGTTTCTATTTACCCCATAGTTGGGACACTAACAGGTACTACCACTCCGGGTCAGAGTGGACCTGGGAGCAATGGTAATTAAAGGGTGGCTCCACACTCCCCAAAGCCCACAAACTGAGGCCTCACAACTGGATATAGTTTAAGGTCATATCCAGGATCCCCATTGAGGGACTTTACCCTCTGCAGGGGGGCAGTCGGCGTATTCTAATGCCCCACTGACAGGGCCATCAACTGTAGAATAATTAGGTTAATCATTTGAGTAATCCATCACAGTATCTACTCATTAATTGTAACCTCCGTTTTCGGATTGTATGAGTGACATTTTGGGACTTATCCAATCCGCCGTAAGTTTTACCTTCTATCTATGAAGTTTAGATCAGATTTCACTTCATCAACTGAACCCTTTTCTAAAAACCTAACATGACCTTATGTCTTATCTCCTGCAGAAGAAGTAAATAAAATAATTTCCCCCTGTGCCTAAACTTACATTCCATGCACAAAGCTTATTTCTTAAAACTGCACACCTGTGGAACTCTCTTCCGTTTACCTGCTTTCCAGCTGACAACAATATGATCGTCTTCAAGTCCAACATAAACAAGTTCTTGATAAGCCGCTCCCCTTAAGTAATCTAATTTACCAAATGTACACTGCCAAATATTACTATGATATTGTGCCATTGACACTTTTTGACTCTTATCCTCGAGCGGTGTCTGGGCCTTGATAATGGTAACTCCTATTTAAAAAGAAAAAATTATTTTTTTACTCTGCACGTTTGTTTAAATGAGATACAATGATGTTGCAGTCATTTATTGATTAAAAGAGGGAGTGTTTTATAAAGACATATTTGCGTATATTAATGTAGGTTCATATATAATCTTTCTTTCCCACCTCGAATCACACTTTTGTTTTAAAAAATAATGATAGCTACGTATCGCACTTTAACTCCTTAAAATTTCTATGCTATTTTGTGATATCTATGAAAATTAAGTTTAGGTCAAAAAGAATACGTTAAAATGTCATTTTTAAAAGGTCCGTTGCGAACACAGACTTTACAAAATTAATCAACTTTTTATAAAGATGAAATTTACTTCTATGATTACTATTGGAAATGTTTACAGTTTATTCTCCAATAGCTTTTCCTTAAATAGGCTGGATTTCATGAGTACGTTTACTAGCATTTGTAAAGAGCAATGTTTCCAAGTACTTCAATCCGATCACTATTTTGATGAAGCTTGGAAATATCACAGTCATTCAAAATGAAGTGTAATTTAGTATATGCTGTGAAACTGCCACCCCAAATATTAACGCATCGCACGCCTCAAATTACTAATAGTTTTAATAGGTAATGACTGAAATGTACCTGACGACAATAAATTTCGTTCTTACTCTCGTCTATCGACCAGCGAAACACCAAACAAGTAAATGAAATTCTTTGAACTCCCTTTTTCAGATCAGAAGTAGTAATCTACCGATTATGCAAATTGAAATACTGTTTACTTCAGGTGCGAACTGAAGCACAAGTACATATGTACCGTTTAGGTTTTTTTTACGTTCTTATCTCTGTTTTATGTCGCAAGGCACGTCTAGCACAGTACGTCTGTTGGTGACAATCGTGTGGACATCTCTATTAAAAATGACAAGAGAAGTGTAATATAAAATGTCTATGATTGTCTTAATGTTCGAATGTCTACGGGTGTGTGTATCATGTAGAAAGTGGAACATCTCACGACATACCTGGTCGTTTCTTTTCTGTGCCTCCCTGGCACATTGTCTCAGGTAGCTGCCAAATTCTGTTCTGGTGGGAGATCACAGATGAACAAAGACTAGTGGTCGATTTCTACGTAGAATCTTTATTTTAATTGACCGGGCATGAATTTAGACGCAGATTGGGAGAGATTCGAACCTTTTTTCTGGCTGTAGCGCTTTTCATCTGCCCTCTCCGGTGATCTAAGCTCCTCAATTCTTCTACAAACGGAAACTCACGTGACATCGTCACATAGTAAGCCATCCACCATCTTTTGATGCACGCCGGTCGTCAGGTATGATTGATGTGCATCTGACTCCCTCTGACCCTACGATTGCATTAGCCATTTTTCATTGTTCGTGAGAAAAAAAAAAACTCAACCCTGTCCGCAAGACAGATATATAGATAGATTAATTTATAGGCAGATAGATAAATAGATTGAATATACTTTTATATACTTAACCAGATCAAACAATAGATAGATAGATAGATAGATACATACATACATACATACATATATACATACATACATACATACATACACACATACATACATACATACATTTAATTAAGCAGACTGAAACATTAAATCGCTAGTAATTTTTAGGGTTCCACCAAGGTATCCCATTACAGAAGAAGGATATGGCTAACAAAGTCAGCGTCTGTACAGGCAAAATCCAATTGTAAATCGCTAGTAAAAGTAAATGGATAAATTGGAAAACCTGGTTATTGGATCATACATCAATACTTGGTAAAAAACAAAAAGCAGTGATTTTACACTGAGACAGAGACAAAGTTTTAAACAGTATTTACAATTTCATTAACAAACAGTAGTATATCGGAGCGACCAGTGACTTCTCAAAAGAAAACGTTAATACAAATAATATGCTTTAGATAAAGAATCTGTTAGAAAGTTGTAGCATTTGTTTATATTGAAAGAAAATTGAATGTTTTCATCTTCAGACATTTTTGGAAGCGTCAAATAACTTATGGGAACAATGAGTACAGATAAACGTTTTTTTTTTTTTTAAATATTCTCAGGAATTTCGTTACGAAATATAAAAATATGAGTGGTCCCTGTAACGAGCCAGATATTAGCAGCACCAGAAACGCCAGACGGAAAGTCGGGTTGCTACATCGGAAGATAAACGCCACGGGCACCCTTGTCTTTTCTTTGACAGATGACAAAACCTACTTCGAATTCTAGTGGAGTTGTCCTTCTTTTCTTTGCTTGCGCGCTCTTTCTCACAGAGCAGATGTTCTAGCATTCTCGGTTCTATCGTTATATCGATAGACGATGCTAAACTAAGCCCCAATCAATTGTTTTCCGATGGTATAAAATCTACAAAAAGAAAAAAAAACATCTTGCTAAAACCATATTCGCTAATTTATATTTCTCCTTCTGTGATTCTAAAACTAAACGGAACATCGATGAGTAAAGTTTCTTCCTGTTACATAGCCGCTTCAGAATTTTGGGGTGTGACGTCACGGATTCGAATGAATATGTAGGGATTTAGATTGGAAGGAAAAATAAGACAACAAAGAGAAGAAATAGAAAAAAAGGCGTTGCAAAGTATGCTCGGCAAGCAAACTTACATTGGATTGAAAGACATCTATGTCTGGTACCGTGTATACACAGCCAGCTGTGCTTGGCATCGTGTAATGACAGAAAGCCGTGTCTGGTGCCGTGTAATTACAGCCAAGCGACGGAGAAAAAACTTGGCAGATTATATTACAATTATATGTGTCTGTTGTCAGGTTACTTAGTATATCACAATGTTTGATAAACTTGGAGAATTCGATAAGAAATCTAAACTACAGAATATTCTTTATATGCTTTTTAATTAAGGAATTATGAGATATTTTTTATATTCTTTAATTTTGTAATAAATGGATAATCCCAACTTGTATATATTTTTTTTCTGAAGACGTTAACAGGATAGCGGCGTTAGTAAGTTGTTGAGCAAGAGAAATCCTGGACGATTCCACGGATATTATCAGGGGTGAACGCGATATCGTTTTACACACAGGAAAAAATAAGGAACCCCAACGGCGCCCAAATTTGCATTAATCTTATTTTCGTCTTAGTTTTTGTGCTGGACGGGTTCCGGGTTCGAATGCCAGTGTGTTTCTATAGTGGGCACACGCCAACCGTGGGCGTTTGTTGCCGTGTCTCTCCACATAATTATCACACCTCATTTACTATTTTCATAGACTTTATCGTAACGGGCGTTTTCTTTTGTTTTATTATCTAATGAATCTCAAGCATAACAATGTTTGTTAAAACAGTTTTCAGACATTCTAAGAATGAAAAAACAAATAATCCTTATATAAAAGAAAACGTATGTTTTAAAAATCAACCTCATCTTTTCCTTGTCGTTTGTTCTTTTCATACATTCTCTTTTTATTCCGTTTTTTTTTTGTTTAGTTTTTCCTGCTATTATAAATCGGTAATCTTTTCATTTAATTAAATAATCAGAAAAGTTGACTACAAAATAGGCGAACGGCAAACTATCTAATCAACACTGATCCAATGAAATACGTATATTAGCGTTTCGCTTAACAGACAGCGGCCTGCTTTACAAGACAAATCAATTAGGCGGTCGGGAAAGCGGTGTTCATCATTCTACTTAATAGACCGTCTGAATGCAAAATGCTAATTCAATGTAAATAACTCATCTAATGATATCTTAGAAGTTATTTAGTAGAATGTATTTGGCGCTTTCTTATCGAGACTTGAATATTAACTGACCAGCCTTTTAGATTGGATAATAGCATGGAGAGACCCGATGTTGCCCGGGATTGAATGACGATCAACGAATATTTCACACTACCATATTTTTAATGCCATCGAAATCGGTGAAAGCGCCCATTTTCCAATCAAATCAATTGATTGCCTACTCTAGTTGGGAACCCACTGCGGTGCATCGGGAAGAAGTTTCATATGTCTGTTGGTAGTGACTTAGTCCACACTACATTGTAGTCTACAACGCACTGTAGAGAACCTATTGTTGATTTTATAAAAATGTTTTATATATAATGGCTTGAATGTTTTATCTGCAAAAACTCAAGTATAGTGCTTCAATTATACACAGAAACATTCATTACGAACGTGCCCCTGCCATATCAAAAAATCTTCTGTTGATTTTATATGTTGGGACTTTCGGCTTGTTTAGTAATGAAACTTCTTCAAAAGAATTTGTGGCGTTAGGCTGTGTAAGGTGTCAACTTTGGTCCAAATCGCCTGTATCTTCTTTCATCGGATTATTTCCATTATCAATACCTATCGAAGATATTCCGAAACAAAATCTATCTAAGAACACTGCCAGGCACATGAAGTACCTTCGTGTAGAAATTTCATAAAAATCAGCCCAGCCGTGTTTGAGTCCATGTGGAACGAATTCGTACTTACACAAACACAGATAAGGTTCTTTTTTATATAATAGTAGATAGATATATTAGAAATGTTTATTGGTATCTTTTTTTAAATAATGTTATACTAATAGGTAATAACTACCTAAGACGAAATACTACACGAGGATGTGTGTCAAGTGTGATTTAGCAGTGCCTTTAGAAGATGTAACAATGCGGATGAGATGACAAAATATTGATTTATTTTAGTAATGGCTTATAAGAATTTGTTAACATTAGACTTGAAGACGATAATATCGTTATTTGTAGAGAATTATTTTGTCAGTAACGTGTGTAACCGATGTGTACTTTTTTTAAACTGAAAACTATTCATAATAGTAACGTTTGATTTTACGTACACACTAACATTAATGCTAAATATTTGCAATGTTAGTAAAAAAAGAGCGAGTTCTTGCTTAAAATGTTTTACGTTGAAGCGTGAGATTAAAGATTCGTTAAGCATATAATAATATAATAATGTAATATAATATATATAATAATAGAGAATAGAGAAAGTCTAACGACTAATCTTCTATTAGAATATGAAGATAAAACGTTTTGATTGCATGAGAACCATGATAAAAAAGAGTCTGAGAACATCCTGTTAACACGTGACAACAAGCAGGTACGTTCTAGCGCGTTAGAATAATCCAGTCCTATTTTAGCGACTTAACTAACAGATTTGATGCTTTTAGGTCTGGGGTTAAAGTAAGTCAAATGTCAAAATCAGCAGATTCCCCGAGTAGAGAACTTTTATTTATCCATTTATTTATTGCGAACTATTATGCTCGTCTTATAGTCGTAGTTTCACGACGTTTCGGCCAACCATTCCTCTGGCTTTCGTCAGGTAGTTAACCGCGACGAGATAAGAACACCGAATCTCCTAACTGCATCCTCAGCAATTACTGCCTTCCATAGTTGTTGTCGTCTCATCACGTTTTGGCCAAGTAAGCCTTTGGCCGGCTTTAGGTAGGATTGAAACCGCTATCTTCAGATAATGCTCACCTGGAATCGTAGAGATCCAACGTCTCCCTCCACTGCGCTTGTCGCGGTTAACCATCTGATGAAGGCCAGAGGAATAGCTAGCCGAAACGTCGTGAAACAACTAAGAAAAGATGAGAATACAGTCTGCAATGAATAAATGGATAAATAATACGAATTAATCATCTCAATAAGAATTCCGCGTATCTGTAAAAAAACACACACTACAACTTGGCCTTCAGGCCAGGATCAAAGTGTAGTATCTGTTCCGGCAGATACTGCAAGCTATGACTAGCAAAGACCAGATGTGGGGGCAACCCCACATGCCTGACCTTTAACCAGCTCCCATTTCCCACCTCTCGGGAGCTGGTCCCCATTTTCCCTTCCCCCTCCCTTCACTCCTCACATTAAAAATCGGCCTTGTGCCTAATTTGCTCGGTGGGGGAGCAAATAAATACCATCTCAATAAGAATTCCAATTAATTAAATAATAGAGAACTGTTGTTTCTTACTAAAGGGTATACAAGAAAAAAGCTTTGCTTCAGATGTGTAACTAGTTATTATTTTCCGACTGCAGAACATGGTCTATGTCGAATTAGAGATAATCAAAGAGGTCTCGATAATCAGTATTTTTCATAGCATTGCCAAACGCAGTGGTTTTCCTAAGATTGATATCAGAACATTATCGATTACATGAGACTTCTGTAAAAAGTAATACTTAAAAGAAATAAAGCTAGATTTGAAAGAAGATTAATCTGATATGATGAATGCATATTTTTGAGATGAGGATTTATAATTACAAAAAGTAATTATAAATTCTTATCTCAAAATTATACATTTATCATATCAAAAAACCGGAATGGACCCGGAGTTATTAATAAAAAAAAAGACTTGGCGCTATTTGCATTTTAAATTCTTAACGGCTGTATTCGTTGGGAAAGCAAATAAACCAACCATTTTTTCACTATTCTCCAATAACATCCAGCACTTGAAGATGGTCGGAGATTACATTGACCGAAATGTTGTAAAAAAAAAAATCAACCAAGATGAGAATCATAGTCCAAATTATACAAAAAATAAGATTAATCTGAATTTAAAACTTCCCTAGCCCAGCTCTTATTCAATCATTTTAGTTCGTTACTCCCACAAGATGAATTACTTCCTTCACACATATTGTTGTTGTTTGATTAACAAGAATTATCTTTGAATAGCAGCACATAAACAAAATATTGAATCTCCTTGTCTTTATATTTATCTACATTTATCTTGATTTCATTTTTCGCTTGTAGGTTTTGCAATTTTATTCCTATAATTTTATTCAATACTAGTTGGCCACCCAGCGTTGTCCGGTCGTACAATACGCTTAAACATGATATTTTAATTTATGCGGATTGCGTATGTATTATTATAGAATGAATCCTGTATTTATTATTATATATCACGAGGAAGAATGTTCCCGGTGGAATAACACGCAAAACAAAAAAAATAAAAATAATAATGATAATGGCGGTCACCGAATTCCTTCTGTGGTTGTTTACAATATAATGTCAGCTGATATTTGAGCTTGACGATGAATGCCCTGTAAAAGTCACATTTAATTAATGTCAAGTTTTAAAATATGCAAACGAAGAAATGATTTTCGGTGATTTTAAAGAGATATAAGGAATGGTAACGCCCTAAATGCACTCTTTTGCCATTGTGCAGAACACGATCACTCATTTAATTTAGATCAAGCGAAAATTATTAAATACGTGATAGATAGAGCTAAAAGAAGACTTTTAGAATCAGCACTAATATTAAATACTAATACTATTACGCAAAGAAAAGGCTTCTACCATTTAACCCCTAGCATAGGGAAAATAATAATCAAAGAACAAAATATCAAAACAGATCCTGGCTAACCGTTTTTCCTTAAATATTTCAACAAAATGAATAAGTTTACAGGAGAAAAAAAAATGTACATATTTATTTTAACACATTATTAAAAGTGTATATATAGACATCCCATACGCACATATATGTTTGTCCTTCCCGACATGGGTAGGATTAAAAAACTGTTCTCTTTTTCGTACGATCTATGACTTTTTCTTTTCTTGCATTTTTACTTCAATATTCTGAAGATGTCCTATGAAATATATATATATATAAAGAGAGAGAGAGAGAGAGAAAGACAGTGTTTCGTGGTAAACAATTGATCATCACTGAAAACTTAGGACTATGATGAATTCGAGAAAGCAAGTTGATTCCGCGATTACAGGAGATTAAATGACTTACTGTTAAAATAATTTTCATACGAATGTCTAAAAAAATTTTTTTTAATTATTATTTGTACAGAGTTTTTAAGGTTAAAAATATTCCAAAACTAATATATATATATATATATATATATATATATATATATATATATATATATATATATATACTAGCATGGGTGCGCGGTGATGCCCGGGTGTTTGGAGGTGTGTGTTGAGAAAAAAAAAAAAATAATGGTAGTAGGAAGGCAGGTTCGAACCCGTAGTGTGAAGGAGGAAAAGAACGAGAAAAAAAAACGTGACGTCTTTGCCGTCAAATCGGAACTGACGTAGCTTAAAATTAAGGCCAGAAAATCAAAAAAAGGGGATGACTTTCGAAAATATCGGCGAAAAACGCGACCACTCCCTATAGAAAAGTTCCCAGTTGAGGGTGAAGATATTAATGTTTTTAACCAATCTTTCGGTATTTGTGGTCTGAAGGGTGTAGCTTCAAAACGATACCGATCTTGTAAAAATCCATCGCCTCTGTCGAAATTTTAGGCAGATATGCAAATATATATACATAGATTTATATATTTGTAGCTCAAATTTTCGAACCAAACCGATAAAAAAATTGCTCTATCTCTGAATACACTTTATGTAAATTTCAAATCTTTAGAACAGACATTGTCTAAGTAATGTTGTAGAGCCCGCTGATGTCATTTTTTTTAACTTTGACCCCTATTATGACCACTTACCATTTACTGTTTTGTGGCTCAAATCAAGTTATTGAGTTAGATCCATGTCAAAGGAACCAATATCTAAAATATAAAGTTTTTATACACAAAATTGGCGGTTGAGTTGGTAGAGTTTGCAAAGGCCAAATCGTTGGACTTTAGCCCCTTAACAGGCAAATTTCTGGCTGAAAACGGATTACAAAGATTTTCCCAAATATCAGTACCCTGTATATCAAATTTCGAGTCTGTACTGAAAATTGACAGCGTTATGCGTAGGGAAATGTACGCAGAAAGACACGCACACAGACAGACAGACAGACACTTGCACTTATAGATACTAGCATGGGTGTCCGACGTTGCCCGGCTGTTTGGAGGTGTATGCTGAGCAAAAGAAAACGGTCAAATTTTTTTAACTTTGACCCCTATTATGACCCCTCATTGTTTTGGGCGTAAATAAAGTTATTAAGTTAGATCCATGTCCAAGGAACCTATATTGAAAATTTCGAGTGCTTAGACCCAAAATTGTCGGAGGAGTTTGGTAGAGTTCTCAAAGGTCAAATCGTTGAACTTTGACCCCTTAACAGCCAAATTTCTGGCCGAAAACCGATCACAAAGATTTCCCCAAATCTCAGTATCCTGTATATCAAAGTTATTGCGTAGAGAAATGTACACAGACACACAGACAGATAGACACACAGACACGTTTACTTTTATAGATATATAGATATATACAGGGTGAGTCAAGAGAAAAGGGTGTTTTTAGAACGTTCCTTGCTCTCTTTGGGTAAGGGATAGGAGTGATGAAGGTGGTCTTTAGCTTTACATGCCGTTTAGTTTGTTGTTATTTATCTTTTAAGTTAAATTTTGTTTTAGTTGTTATTGATTTTGAATTTGTCTTCCTGAAAAACATCCGTTTCCTGTGGCTCACCCTCTCTCTCTTTCTATATATATGTAACAATTTTGTGGTAAATTAATATATAACTGCAGCTGAATAAATATTTCGCATTCTGAGTTCAAACAGAACATAATTAGCTTAATTTATCCGTTGTTTTGATAAAATGGCACTGCAAACCAATGATCGAAACAAAAATTACTTCATCCCCATATATATATATATATATATATATATATATATATATATATATAAAATGAACTTATTTTCCCCCTATGATTTTGACCTTAATAGGATTAAAAATCAAGACATTTTATGCGAATGTAATATGCACAAACTGCAGCACAATATCTTAGGTGTGTTATAGGCATATTACCTCTCCACTTCCTCGATAATCGTAGATTCCTATATTTTTTCTGCTAAGAGTTAACTGCCACAATCGGTTAAAATCAATGGAAGTAGTAAAATCTTTTCTCTCTAATTAATTCTTCATTCCCTCGCCATCACTTACACCGTTTTCGGGATCGTTCACAATGGACAGTTACGAAGGAACACCGGTTGGATTTTTCTTTACTACGTAGTTGCTTAAAAAAAACTGGAATAGAATTTTTACGTTTCTTTTCGTTCTATGCTTTCTACTGGGTAAAACGCACCATGGACTTAAGCGAATCAAAGTGTTATTTATGTCATTTTTTCTCTTTTCGCTGTGTGTTTTTTTTTTGTTTTTGTTTTTCCAAACACGTTCATCATTTTTCCCATTATTTTTGCTTTTTTTCTTTTATTTTTCCAATTTCTTTTTTAAAGAAGTTTTGCGTTTGTTCCCCTTTTTTTTTGGGGGGGGTCTCCGATTTTTTAAAGAATTTAACATCGTTTGTTAGTATAAAACAGGGTTATTACTTTGCTTATTCCTTACTTTACCCCCCCTATCACACACCTCCAAATACCCGGGCAACGCCGGGTACCCCCGCTAGTATATGATAAAAGATAGCTATGAGTTATATATGGAAATTAAAATTTTGGAATGCATCATGATACTATTCTACGGAACGAATATATCATGCCGTTCTATATACACTTGCATGACGAAATGAGATGCAGTATTAAGGTCTAAATAGGGTTTTCGTTATAGATTGAAATAGAACATGTCTAGTTTAATTATCAAAATTTGAACAGATTATTGCGCCAGTCTGCTTTGGTTATGTTCGCACTGGACATTTTATTTGCCATTTAAACTTAAATGTGAAATATCATTGTAGTAGACAAATGCGTAGGTTCACAGTTTTGATGTTTAGGAAATTTGTTATCAGTTCTAATACACATTAGAAATTATATAGTTTTGCGCGCTTATATTCTTTTCATTTACTTTTGTATGTGATTTGAACAAAACGTGATGCATGAACGAGTGTAGCAAAATTACTAATAATGTCATACCCGCCTTACTTGATTGATGTGTGTCAATGGACAATCTCAACTCATAAATATTCATTGATTGGTTCGCTAAGTTAAATAAATTCTTAACCGCTTTGCTAATAAAATAACTCATAAACTAATTCTACTCGAGCGTGAGTATACGCTCACTAATGCCGTCTGCTAATAAATTACATTTTTATATTGATCACCGCTATATATTATGTTCATGAATAACAGCACATATACGCACTCACTCACTCACACACACACACACACACATATATATATAGAGAGAGAGAGCGAGAGAGATGCCCGGTGTATATATGCATATATATATATATATATATATATATATATATATATATATATACTAGCATTTCAGCCCGGCGTTGCCCGGGTGTTTCGATGTGTATGTGGAGCAAAAAAAAAGTGGTAGTAGGAAGGCAGGCTCGAACCCGTACCGCAAAGGAGGAAAAGAACGGGGTAAAGCCTAACGTTTATGCTGTTACGACCACCGTCAAACCGGAAGCGACATTTTTTTTTAAATTAAAGCGAGACAATCTAAAGGAGAGGATAACTTTCAAAAAGACTTTTCATATCTATCTGTGCAAGTATACTTCGATAATTATGTTTCAGTTTGAAGAAATATGGTATAATAAATTATGGGGTTTATCTATTTTATTTTTACTTTCATCATATTTTCCTTTGGTTTTGATACCCCCAAATTCGATCCCAATTTACAACCCTTCCTTTTCATAACCTATCATACTTTCATAAATCAGTGTCCATTTTCTGTAGCCTGTTTTGAACCCAGTCAACTACGGGGATTTTGCTAGTATATATATATAAATATATATATATATATATATATATATATATATATATATAAAAGTGAACGTGTCTGTCTGTCTGTGTGTCTGTGTGTCTGTGAGTCTGTGTACATTTCCCTACGCAATAACTCTGTCAATTTTTAGTCTATAGACTCGAAATTTGAAATACCAGGTACTGAGATTTGGGAAAATCGATGTGACGGGTGTCAGCCAGAAATTTGGCTGTTAAGGGGTCAAATTTTAACGATTTGACCTTTAAGAACTCTACCAAACTCCTCCGACAATTTTGGGTCTAGACACTTGAAATTTTAGATATAGGTTCCTTGAACCTGGATCTAACTTAATAAAGTAATTTGAGCCCGAAACTATAAATTTTAAGGGGTCATAATAGGGGTCAAAGTTTTAAAAAATTAACCATTTTTTTTTTTTTTTTGCTTTTTTGCACAGCATACACCTCAAAACACCCGAGCAACGCCGGGCACCCCTGCTAGTATATATATATATATATATATATATATATATATATATATATATATATATATATAAATTCAGGCTTAAGATATTCCAATGTAAGGACTAATGAACTCAACTGAAACAGATGGCTGTTGGTAGCAACCAAATGTAACTGTTTACCATATATATATATATATATATATATATATATATATATATATATATATATGCATACATTATATATATATGTGTATGTATGTATGTATGTATGTATGTATGTATGTATGTATTCATGTATGTATGTACGAATAAGTTATGTTTCTGAGTTTGTGTGTATATATATATATATATATATATATATATATATATATATATATCCTTTCTTGGACTATATTTTTGTTTTGTATTATTCGTACAATATACCTCATTGTGTTTGTGTTACTAAATCCCTTCGATTAATTATTACACTTTGGAATTATTATTTGCTTATACTGAAATCGAAAATAGAACAACGTATGTATGTATGTATGTATGTATGTATGTATGTATGTATGTATGTATGTATTCATGTATGTATGTACGAATAAGTTATGTTTCTGAGTTTGTGTGTACATTTAAACTTGATAATTATTCCAGCTAAGAGTTGTTGCTGTGCATCCAATATACCGATGCCAAGTAATATAGCCGCAGGTGTAGATATAAAGTTCCCACTTATGTGACAATGATATCTCGCTCATTTTAACAATGTCAGAATCAATTAGAGTTAAGTGCTTTTGTTCTGTCCGGTATGAATCGTTCTTCGAGTGTAGAAGTATATTAATTTGTTTAGTTATTGTGACATTTCTAACTTATTTATGAGTAAGTGCGTAGTTTTATCGTCATAAGTATTTATACGTATGTGTCTATATCAATCGATCTTTGAATATGTCTGTTTTTGCAACAACTTTTTACGCTGACAGATATGAACAAATGCGCATGTATATCTATATATTTATGTGTATGTATATGTATAAATGTAGATATGTATATATAAGTGTGTGTATAAATGTTGATATATATGTATAAGCATGTGTGTGTGTATTTTCTGGGTCGGAATCTGTTTGCATAACACTTCACGTTGACTAGTGTTAACCTTGAAGTAGTATTGATTTAGTATCTTATATTAAGTTGTTTTATACCTTGTTTGAGTAATTTTTCTATTACAATACCGGCTACATTATTCTATCTTAATGATGGGACAGTTGTGTAAAGTGCAGGGGTCGCTGTTGGTTGTTTTTTTTTTTTTTGTCCTTGAAAAGTACTACGTTAGCGTAAGTTCGAAGCTGGCGTGTTGGATGTCTAATTTTTTATCTGCCAATGGCATTGTTGGTGGCTGATGTTATTCTGTCATTATATTCTATTCAATTATAGATTAATATAATCATTAATGTGTACTTTAAAATTATTGAAATTTCCTCTACAGCATCATCGTTATTTATTTTACTACAGAGACCGTTTACATGAACTGTATTGTCAGAACTCTTAAACAGAGCCATTTTCAATCTATGGTTCAAACAAACGACAAGCCCCTTATATATATATATATATATATATATATATATATATATATATATATATATATATATATATAATGGCGTAATGTAAACATATCAAAATATTTACAGCTTCTATTCCAATTTTCGGATTTTTAATCATGTCAAAACTCACTTTACACCCTTTTGATGAATTGGTTTCTTCTGATAAGTTAAGGGCAAAATAGATTCACTGATTGATATAATTAAGTGATTGATTTTGTTTTACAAAACAGGAATGTCAAGAATTGTAAATGTAAACGAAATTAAATGAATAAAATTGTAATATGGTCAACATCAGAAACTTTGGAATATAGACTTTTGTCATTCATTCATTATATATATATGTGTATATATATAATATATACAACCGGCAACACCGGTGGCATGTACCAAGCTCTGAAAGAGGCTCTAGGTCCTCCTGTGAAGAAATCATCTCCTTTGCGATCTCTGACCGGAGAACTACTCACCAATCCTGATGATCAGCTTGACCGTTGGGTGGAGCACTACAGCTCACTGTATGCTCAACCTGTAGCAGCTAGTGAGGCTGCTATAATAGCTGCTGTTCCCCAACTACCAGTCCTCCATGAGCTAGATTACGACATCACCATCGATGAAGTACACAAGACCATCAAGCTACTGAGGAACAACAAAGCCCCCGGCGTGGATGGGCTACCTTCAGAAATCTTCAGATGCGGTGGTGACTCACTAACTGAGGAACTCCATCATCTCTTCTCAATCTGCTGGAATGAAGGTACTATTCCCGATGAACTTCGTAACGCCAACATAGTTACCCTGTATAAGAACAAAGGGTTTCGCTGCGACTGCAACAACTACCGTGGCATATCTCTACTTTCCCAGCCTGGAAAGATCTATGCCCGCTTAGTCCTGCCACGTCTCCAGATTATTGCCAACAGAATTCTTCCTGAGAGTCAATGTGGCTTTCGACCTGGCCGCTCTACCACTGACATGATCTTTTCTGTTCGTCAGATCCAGGAGAAATGCATTGAGCAAGGCCGTCCTCTCTATGCAGTTTTCGTTGACTTGACGAAGGCCTTTGATTATGTTAGCAGATCAGGGCTATTTCTAGTCCTCCGTCTACTGGGCTGCCCTCCCAAACTCCTGAAAACCATACAAGAATTTCACGATCAGATGAAGGCTACAGTACAGTTTGAGGGCTCTCGTTCTAAAGAGTTCCCCATCTCTTGTGGTGTCAAGCAAGGCTGCGTGTTAGCTCCTACTCTGTTCGGAATATATTTCTCAGCTGTTCTGCGCCGAGCCTTCCCAAACCCAACTGGAGTGCTCCTTCACACTCGCAGTACTGGAGGCCTATTCAACCTGGCCAGGCTACGCTCAAAAACTATGGTTAACCGCGTACAGATCCGTGAACTCCTGTACGCTGATGATGCTGCCTTCATCGCCAACTCGGAGGTTGAGCTTCAGGCAATGTGCTCCTCCTTTGCTTCTGCCTGCGAGGAGTTTGGTCTCAAAATCAGCCTAGGCAAGACGGTGGTCTTTGCCCAGCCTGCTGGGCTTTCACCCATAATAACCGTAAACAATCATGTACTGTCAAACGTCACCAAGTTCACTTACTTGGGTTCTACAGTTGATAACACCAACAGTCTTGATTGTGAACTGGACTCCCGCATTGGAAAGGCATCAACAACATTCGGCAGGCTTAGTGAGAGAGTCTGGAAGAACAAGTCCCTCTCGCTACACCTAAAGATCAAGGTTTACGAGGCCTGCATCCTCAGCACTCTCCTGTATGGCAGTGAGACTTGGTGCACCTACCGCCGACACGAACACCGTCTGAACGCCTTCCACTTCCGATGCCTGCGCACAATTCTTGGATTCACATGGAAGGATCATGTACCAAACACAGCTATCCTCTCCACGACCAAGAGTACTGACATGTACACAGTGCTGCGCATCCGTCGCTTACGTTGGGCTGGCCACACCTGCCGCATGGACGACAGCCGGCTACCAAAAGCACTTCTCTTTGGAGAGATAGCTGATGCCCCTCGCTGTGCTGGCAGGCCACGCCTCCGCTACAAGGATGTCCTGAAACGTGACCTCCAGGTCTTCGGCATCCCTCACAACACTTGGGAAACCTCTGCCGGCAACCGAGCAAAGTGGCAAGCTGCTATAAGATCTGGTGCCAAAAGATCCTGCCAGCAATACACAGACTTCCTGAACTGTAGAAGACTGAAGCGCCTTGCCAATCGTCGTCCTCGACGTTAAGGGCCTATAGAGGGGAGATATATAATGAATATATATATATGTATATATATAATGAATATATATGTATATATATAATTAATATATATATATATCTAATGAATATATATAATGAGTATATATGTATATGTATACATATAATGAATATATATATATATAATGAATATATGTATATATAATGAATATATATATGTATATATATAATGAATATATATATATATATAATGAAGATATGTATATATAATGAATATATATATGTATATATATAATGAATATATATATAATGAATATATATAATGAATATATATATAATGATTATATATATCATGAATATATATATAATGAATATATATACATATATGATGAATATATATATATAATGAATATATATATATAATGAATATATATATATATAATGAATATATATATAATGAATATATATATAATGAATATATATATATATACATATATATATATATATATATATATATATATATATATATATATATATATATATACGTGCTTGAGTTTATGTAGTATGTCGGTCGCAGTATTTTGGAAAAATCAATAAAATGTACGATCGCAAGTACGTAAGAACCAAAATACGCATCATTTATGTTAAACTGTACTCTACATGTTTCACAGACGAACGTGAGTAAATTTTCTATTTCATAATACCGGTGATTGATAAACCCCTAGTCATTTAATATGTTTTTATTTTTTGGTGAAATAAGAATTGATTGGAACGGTATTTTGCCAACAATAGAGGTTTCATTCATGTAAAAGAAAATAATGAGACATCTCTTAAGTATATAACTTGTAGTTGGTAAAACAATTATATATATATATATATATATATATATAAAGTGGAATTTTCTGTTCCTGTGTGTGTGTGTGTGTGTGTGTGTGTGTGTGTGTGTGTGTGTGTGTGTGTGTGTGTGTGTGTGTGTGTGTGTGTGTGTGTGTGTGAATATCCCTACAAAACTACTTTGTCACTTTTCAGTCTACAGATTCGAGATTTAACATAAGGGGTACTGAAATTTGGGAATTTCTTTTTAATCGGTTTTCGGTAAAAAATTTGGCTGTCAAGGGGTCAAAGTTCAATGATTTTACCTTCGAAAACTCTCTAAACTTCTCCGGCAAATTTAGATCGAAACACTTGACATTTTCTATGTACGTTTTTTTGAACAGGGATTAAACGTTTTAATTTGATTGGGATAAAACAATAAATGTTAAGGTGAAAAAATTAGGAGCAAAGTTAAAATAATTTTTACCTCTGCGGTCTCTACCAAATTACTCATCCAATTTTTAATTTAAACATTTTAAATTTTACATAAAGAGTACTAAGACATAGAGCAAGCTTTTAACTCGGTTTTTGGCCGAAATTTGGGCTGCCAAAGTTCAAAAGATTTTACTTTTGCGGTCTTCAGCAAAATATTCATCGAATTTTGCCTCTAAACATTTGAAATTTTCAGAAAGTATATTCAGACATGCAGCAAGCTGCTCAATTAGTTTTTGAGCGAACATCTTGCTGCCAAGAGGTCAAAGTTAAAAAGTTGACATTTGCAGACTCTACCAAACACCTCCGCCAATTTTAGGTCTAAAGACTTGAAATTTTAGATGTAGGTTACCTGGACATGAGTAAAACTTTTTAATATATATATATACATATACATATATATATATAGTGTTATAATGGAATAATTCCAGAGGAAATCCGGGTATGAGAGCTCAATGTGGTAAACAGAGTAGTAACATAAAAATATAACACGGAAATTACATAATTGTCGATGCAATAATTTATTTCAACCTTATGGTATTTTCAAGCATCTAAACCAGACAATTACATTTTTGATCAAAAAAGGTTGAAATAAATTATTGCATCGACAATTATGTCATTTCCGTGTTATATATATATATATATATATATATATATATATATAGTCATCCACATACAGTACTGTTTCGCTGTTTCACAGCTCATCAGTGCGGCTAGACAGGCAACTACCTCAAGCCAGGATTGAAACACGACCGTTTGTACGGCAGTCAAGGCTCCTAACCATTACGCTATTGGCGGCTGCTTGAACGAGTAGTGAGTTTAACGATGTTTTCATATCGTCTGAAATACCTCCGCTCGATTTGTTTACACACACACACACATATATATATATATATATATATATATATATATATATATATATATATACATCAAGTTATGAACAGTATATAGGGTGAACTGCTATTATATATATATATATATATATATATATATATATATATATATATATATATATTGTTTACAGAAGCATCTCTTCAGCCAATACTCCAGAGACGAGTGTATATATATATATATACATATATATATATTTTTATAATATAAAGCTGAATGTGTGTATATGTGTGCTCGCGATTAGGCTCCTATATGGTTGACTATTTTAAATAAACTAATTACATATAATGATAGAGGATGTATCAAGACATAGGAATGGGTATGTTTGATCTGGCAGAACAGTGGTTCAGTAAAATTGTGGGGTCTGCGTTCGCGCTTGGTCCACAAAGTATGGAAATAAAAAAAATTTAAATTAAAAAAAAAACGTTTACAAGTGTTTTTGATATAGATGTACATGAGAATACTTTGGTAAGTGTGTTTTAACTTAAATAGGGATGGTATAATAAATTTGTGGGGTTTGCCTTCGCGCCTGGCCTCCATAGAATGGAAATAGGCACAAACTTTAATAAAGACTTTTCATATCTATCTGCGGAAGTATACTTTGATAATTATGTTTCAGTTTGAAGAAATATGGTATAATAAAATTATGAGGTGTTCATTCGCACTTGACCTCCAAAGAATGGAAATATGTCACAAAGTTTAACAAGGTTTTTTAATATAGATCCACAGAATCTTGTGATAAGTGTTTCAGTGTGAACAGGTATGGTATAATAAATTATGGGATTTATCTATTTTATTTTTACTTTCATCATATTTTGCTTTGATTTTGATACACTCAAATTCAACCCAAATTTACAACCCTTCCTTCTCATAAACTATCATACTTTAATAAATCAGAGTCCCTTTTCTGTAGGCTGTTTTTTAATCCAGTCAAAGACGGGTACTTTTGCTAGTATATATATATATATATATATATATATATATATATATAGATCAAGTTATGAACAGTATATAGGGTGGACTTCGCTCTCCTATAAAAAGGGTGGACTTCGCTCTCCTATAAAAAGAGAGAGAAACGTCCATCTTCATTCTGAAGGTATCCTGTCGATTTCGACGTTGTGGTGCGTACAACTTAGTTAACTTTGTGTGTGAGTTGCAGATGACATTTAAGTCCAGTCTACAAAGAAGCCACCAAATTATGCAAGAATGTGGATTGATGAAGTATATGGCTAGGACGGCAGAAGATAATTTATTTCTTTTCCTTCTTTAATGCAGTTTGATAATGTTTGATGCTGCGTTGTTTGATGATGCAGTTTGATTATCTTTGATACTGCAATCACAGTCATAATGCGGTGGGTTAAGCCTTTTGAGAGAGACTGTAGAGTTTGAGCCAAGTGTGATCTTATAGCAAATCCGAAACCCGAATACGCGGCTAAGCTTCACTCGTCCCACTCCAATAAAACTCATATTATATCCTCCTTTAACATCTGTCAGCTGTGATACGCCTACAATTCGAGGTTCACTTAATGCGGCTGTATCACTGTTATACTTTTTAAACTCCTCACAAATAAGGGCTGAATTGTGCTCTGGCACAGAGCCGCTATCCTGAAGCATACCAACATTCCAAAATCCAAAGAAAAGTTTATTGTATTTCGAATTGTTTTGACTGCGTGATTGGATACTCAGACAACTGCAGCTGCCAAGGCTGATGTGAGAATGAAATGTTTAAGGCTATTTTCCTCATCATATCCCCCAACTAAGGGGGGAGCAGTGCTAATCCTAAATTGGACTGCTTTGTCACCGATGGAAGACACAAACTGCCCAATTGCTTACAGGTTTTGTGCGAAAACGGCCATCGCGCAATGTGCAGTGATCCAATTAGACTCCCAGGGATATCCTTTGCCAGTCTCTGTCGCCTTCACACCGTCGCAAATGGACTTGTTTTGCATGTAGGGCTTATAACACAAACACACATAAGTTATTGGAACAAATATTGTTTCCAAAAACCCACACAAGCTGTGATTAGAGTGAAAGAGATGAAGGCTGTAGTAGCATCCTCCACACTTTCCAGAACTGTTAATAACACTAATCAGTGCAAAGGTTTGCCAAAGACAGCATGAACGACAAACCTCAGGTTTTTCATTAGAGTTTTACTTTTCCTAGGTGCATGCATTAAATAGGGGTGAAGGTGCCTCACTCCTAGTAGTTTAACAGCTCCCCCAAACAACCAACCTGGGTATTTTCATGTCCAAGCGCTTATATATATATATATATATATATATATATATATATATATAAATATATATATATATCATGTCAGCCCTTTTAAGAGACTCGTTTCCTATCGTTGAGCATTTTCAGTTGAAATAAAAAAAAAAGTTGGACAATTAAGCTCTTATGTACAGATCATCATATAATGATTAGATCACTCTGACAGACGTTAAAACATTTTAAAAAAATAGATGTTCAAATTTCAACAGTATTTAAACGATAGCCGAATGGATGAGGTTCTTGCTAATGAAGCCAGAGATGACTTTTGCTGTCGGGTTCGAATCTATCGACGAGTGGTAATGGTTACACCCTGCACGATTCTGAGGATTCCCGAAAGGATGATACACTAGTGTCTGTAGGTATTTAATCATTATTAAAGTAAATTTATATATATATTAGATATGAAGGTACGTATAATACATTAAGGAGATAAATGCCGCTGCCTTGCGTAGTCCGGTTGACTTTTAGGCAATAGGCAATGTATAACACTTGTTAGTCTCCCTCTGAGGTCCATACAGAACCTCAGATGGAGACTAACAAGTGTTATAAATTGCCCAAAGGTGAATTCCTCTTTCTCCTTATCTCTTTTTCTCCCTCTCTCTTACTATATATATATATATCTTTCTATCCATTTCATTCTTTTTTTAAACTCATGTTCATCCCAAACAAGTCACAACGCCACTTGAACGTAAAGGGTTAAATTAATTAGAACCCATGCCTAGGAAAGATTAACAAGATATTTGTTTACGTTACATTTAAACTTCTGCATATCAACACAGTCAAGGAAGCAGGTAGCAGGAAGGGAATTCCAAAGCCCACACCTGGTCGAGGGAAGAAGCTGTTAGAATAGAAAGCTTTCTGGCATTTAGGTACCTCAATAGTGAAGAGGTGAGAATTTGTTGCTAAGGGGTGATTCTATCTCTCTATTTTTATTTACATGATTTTCTATCACATTTTCTCCCTATCTTTGCTCCTTTCTTTTTTGTTTCATGTATTAAAATTTATCTTCACCTTCCCCCCTGTCTGTCTCTCTCTCACACTCACAGACGCGCGCACACACGCGTGCAGAGAAAATTATAATTTTCGTAGGCACAAGCGACCCTGCTACTATATGAACTAGACTAGGCAAGGCAACGGCATTTATCTCCTTAAGGTATTATACGTACCTTCATACCTAATATATATATATATATATATATATATATATATATATATATATATATATATATATATATATGTGTGTGTGTGTGCATATATATATATATATATATACACACACACACACATATATATATATATATATGTGTGTGTGTGTATATATATATATATGCGAGAGGCTCGGGTTTCGAATCCTGAATTCGGATATATCTAACTGATGAGCCCAAATGAGGGTGAAACTCGAGCCTTGGACTTCCGGTTTGTTTGCTTTCGTGGCTCTTGCTGGCTGCAATGTTGTCTGACAGTGGAAATAATTATATATACATATATATATGTGTGTGTGTGTGTGTGTGTGTGTGTGTGTGTGTGTGTGTGTGTGTGTGTGTGTGTGTGTGTGTGTGTGTAAGTCATTTCACTAATACGTACTTTCCGAATCGAATGTGACTAATCTTGATTTAAATCACGATAACTTGGAAAAATGCTTCATAAACAAACTCTTATAAACTTTACTACGTCACAAATAAATTTAGGTCTTATGTTATATACCGATGTACAGTAGCGTCCAAAAGTTAAGGGCTAGTAGTTTCAAGACAAGTTTAAGTACTTCATAAGAAAAACCGTTCATTTAAAATACTGAATATGCATATATACTTATAGATATGCTCATCACTCATGTCTCGCCTAAATTTCATAAGCATCCGTTGGATATTTTTGAAGTTATGACCAATAACACAAAAGTTTGTCCAAATTCTCGTGGTCCAAAAGTTAAGGGCTAGGCGGTATAATTTTTAATTATTATAACAGTAAGGTACTGTATAGGTGGACAGGAGTTATCGCCCCTGAACATACTTTACATAAGTAGAGTTTCCAACGGGTAAGAGTTATCGCCCCTGGCTCATAACTTTACATTTGTGGACTTCGCTCTCCTATAAAAAGAGAGAGAAACGTCCATCTTCATTCTGAAGTCGACACACGTCGTTTCGCTGTCAAACAGGTACTATGAATAATCCTACTTCAAATTTTTACTAAAGAACATTAAAATTATTGTAATTGGGTAAAAGAAATGAGTGTTTGTATTGCACTAGTACAACATGGCAGCAAAACAACGTCGTCCCGTTTCTGTCGAAGAAAAACAGCTCATTATTCATCTTCATAGTAATGCCAAGAAAACTTCTGAGATTGTTGACACCGTAGGAAGGTCTCCTAGTGTAGTAAAGCGAATTGTGGCACATTTCAAGCAGTCAGGATCAGTGGCAGCTGCCCCAGAATCTGGTAGACCTCGAATCACAACTGCTCGACAGGATCGTCTTATTGTCAAAATGTCACTTAAAGACAGATTTAACACTGCTGCTAAAATATCTCGAGAACTAAAGCAAAGGTCTATTGTTCAAGCATCTCGGCAAACTGTTACACGCCGGTTGCACGCTTCTGGATTGCAATCTCGAGTGCCAGCAAGGAAGCCTCTTATCTCCAAAAAGAATCAGAAACTCCGCCTCGCTTTTGCTCAAGAACACGTTGTGTGGACAACCGAAAACTGGTCCCGTGTGCACTTTAGTGATGAATCAAAGTTTAACGTTATCGGATCTGATGGCAACACGTATGTCCGGCGAAGAACTGGTGAGAGATTGGAGGTTAAGTGCGTGAAAAAAACTGTGAAATTTGGAGGATGAAGTGTAATGGTTTGGGGCGTTATGTCAGCTGCAGGCTGTGAACCACTGATTCGTCTGCAAGGTGGAATAAATGCAGAAGTTTATAAGGAGATTCTACGGCAGCATGCAGTTCCTAGTCTTCGGTCGTCGCTCTATCAACCTACAATTTTCATGCAGGATAACGCTCCTTGTCACTCTGCTAAGAAAATAAAAACATTTTTAGACGAGGAAGAAGTTGAAACGATGCGTTGGCCCCCTCAGAGTCTAGATCTTGATCCTATTGAGAATATCTGGAAAATAGTTGGTGAACGTGCTCAACTTCAGTGCCCAAAAAATCAAGAAGAACTCTGGCAGTGCTTACATGCTGAATGGAGTGCGATAACGCCAGCGTTTTGCAAGAAGTTGGTGGATTCCTGTGCCAAGAGGTGTCAAGAAGTCATAAATAGCAAGGGTTTGTTTACCAAATACTAGTTAGTTGGTAATTTCAGCCATTCACAGCAAGGACAAAAGCCGCAATCGTGTTAGCCCTTAACTTTTGGACACACAAATTTTGAACAAATTTATTTAAAATGGTAGTTATTCAAAAAATACTTAGTGTAGGCTAACGAAATTATGACCCATTGAAGATATACATGTTATCTATATAATTGTAAAGTAATTTTTTGTTGTTCGTGTGTATTTGTTTTAAATATATGGTTAAACTTGCTGAGGTTTTACTAGCCCTTAACTTTTGGAC